>NC_051162.1:65746768-65805909 GCF_013339745.2 Dermacentor silvarum
AAGTTGGGCAACAAAACGTCGAAAGTACGAGCAAAGACCCAAGAAGCTCCTCAGTTCGCGCTGTGACTGCGGTTGTTTAAAGCCGCTAACTGCAGCGACCTTCTGTGGGTCTGGTCGCACCCCGTGCTTGTCCACTAGATGTCCAAGTACTAGCGCCTCTAGTTGGCCGAAGTGACATTTCTTTGAATTGAGTGTAAGTGCAGCTTGTTCAAGGCACGTCAAAACAATGTCCAGTCGATCGTTGTGCTCTGCAAAAGAGCGGCCAAAAATGACGACGTCATCAAGATAACACAAACAAATCTCCCATTTCAGGCCGCGCAGTACCGTGTCGATCCGGTGGCGAGCCCGCGTAGCTGGAACGCGTACTTTGCTAGCGTTCTGCTCGAAATCAAATAATGACGCATGTTTGCTAAGGACGCTGACCAGGGCTTGACGCTTCTCTGAAGACAGTGACTTGTTTATCATTTTTAGAAAAGGCAACGAGTCTTCAGGGACAACGGGGCCAGCCCCGTGCTCTCGGGATTCGTGTGACGTGTCATCAGTTAAAGCGCCTATGTGGAGGCTGGTATCCACTTCAAAAGAGGCAAGTCGCATACCCTTGGGCATCACAACTGACTGGGAGGCTAAATTTGACACCCACAATGTAGTTGTTCCGCAGGCCACAGAGAGGACGCATCGAGGTACGAGCACACTTTTCTTCACAACCATCGAAGGAACAGGCTCAACAATTGCATCAAATGTATCGGCGTCGACACCGCAAGCAGCAACTCGAACTCTGGATAAGGAACGTGCCGGTAAGACAGCATCTTCAATGACGGCGAGAGTGCATGAACATGCAGCAGGTTGCTCGGCAAGAGGAGAGAGGAAAAGCTCGCCAGTACCGCAGTCAACAGTGGCACCGCACTGTTGTAGGAAATCGAGGCCAATAATTACGTTCTGAGTGGATTCAAATTACCGTACTTCACGCGCTTTCCAGCGGCAGCCTATCTCTCTGTTGGCATGTCAGTCTGCCGAGTTCCGCCAACTTAGGTCATGGGACCACTGGGTGGTACATGGTGTTGTGGTCAAAGGATCGCGCTGTTGTAATGAGAGAACCGCGTTTGAAACCAATCATCGGGCCAACTTGGCCCACGGGTATGCGACATTTCATATGGGCTGCACATCAGGTAAACCTACTGACGCCAACCTGTGTTACTGTGTGTCTGCCACTACTTATGTGTCGCTCTTTAATGAACCTCGTTCTCCTGAAGTGGGATTAATCGGTATGTGAAACTAGGTATGTGCCAAACGCCACGTTACAGTGCACCTCTCTGGGAAGAATTTGGATCAGTGGGCATGAGTCGCCCTTTAATGAACATCTTTTACTCGAAACTACGGTCATTGGATATATCCCGCTCTTCGTATGTGCCAGTATCGGCCAGAAGACCGCTTTTCGAAATACCCGTTTCACGCCAACCTGAGACGCTGGGCATATCCGCCCTTCAATAGTCTTTTACGCCAATCAGGATCGCTAGCTATGCGTAACATGGTACAGTGAAAATCCTCGACGCCGACTTGAGTCAATGGTAATGTGCCATTGCGTATGTGTTGATCTTGAATGACAAAAGATAATTTAAATTTATCCGGTGGTGGGCGGAATCGAACCCGCGTCACAAATATTCGTGTCATATATTAACACGCGCTTCCCGCGATGACTTCACTATGGCGATGCTTGATGGCTCAGGTTTTACAGAAGGAAGTACGAGAGAGCATCACGACTGCACACACACCTTATACATGGTGCGTCTCGGTATTTGCAATGCGGTGGGCCAATGCATTGTTTCAATGCTAAACGCAGTAACGTCGACGTTCAATGTGAGATGGGTTCTGCCAGGTGCTTGTCGTATGAGTGCTGTTTGCGGGGTTTCAGTTGAGGGTCTAGGTATCGGAAAACGTGCCTGTAGAGTATGTAGGTTCTTAGATCAGGTACATCCATATTCAGCATAGTGTGGCTACCGTAGGATACTCTGAAAGCCAAAAAAGAACTGTGTACTGGGCGAGCCCGTTTACCCGTTCATTGCACTGCATCCCAGTAGGACCCGGAATCCACCTACGTTGGCCGGATACTGCTGAGTGTAGGCCTATGTAGTTATGTGGAAACATAGGTGGGGAGAGTATCATGCATGATTTTTAGATACGCGTCTATGCAGTCGGTGAAAGGATTAGGATGTCGTAGTGCAGGTTACGCAGATAGTCGGGGAATGAGGCAGGCGATAGCATGATGTATGCAAGTGTTGCAAGCGCTTAATCATGACTGCAACAGCCAACCGCAATTTTGTTACGCTAGCGTCTGTAATAGATATGCATGGTTCGGTATCTGGTGAAAACGCGATGGCAGCCGGCTCTTTCGTGCTCCCGTTTTCCTTATGCTTGACTGCCTGCATATGTTCTGGAATGGGGCAACATTCACATAAATTTGATTGTCTCGTGGGAACGGCTGGGTACTGGCTTCGGGTTGATTTGGGACGGAGTGGTGGGGATGGGTGAGAATGTGTCTGTTATGTGCAGTGAGGGAGAAGCGTATCTCTTGTCTGTCTTCGTCAACAGAGTTGAGTTCATGAAGCGACTTACAGCATTTTATGTCTGCAATTAGTTGAAAGCTGCTTCTGAGTGGTAGTACGATGGAGAGTTTTGTGCCTTTAAAGAGAGAAAGCCGCGAAAGAAAAAAACAAGAATCCTGCCGTGAGCACTGCAGCCACCGGACCATGCAGCCGCTCACCCTTACCACGACGCGACCTGTTGGTCGCTATCCCGTTGTTCCCCGTCCCCATCCTATTCCCGGCGATTTCCTTCAAGCAACTGACAGGCGAAGCTCTTAGCACTCTTGTGTTTTGGTCACCGTTGCCACCCGCTGTGTGAATGACTTCATCCTTTGTCATAATTTTTCATTGACCCACTCTCCGCTAATCGGATGTTCTGCTGCTACTGTACAACTTGACACACGGAGTGGAACCAATGCATCTGGACCAGTCCGCAATCACTTGTGACATGCTGAGAAACTGCATTAGCCGCCCCAAGCAGTGACTTGTGCTGCCTTTCCAGTCTCCACACGGCAACAATTTACAATATATTCACAGATCGATCAACAAGCTCAACGATCAAGATGGTCAAGCGCTAGTGCGAGGTGTTCTTTCCATCTACACTGCTCGAGACGTTTTTGGTTATGACCGCACATTTGTTCCACTATAGTTTTGGTTTGCACACGGTGATTGCTATTCACTAGCCTTCCTGGTGGTCCACAGCCGTAACTGAACAACTAAATACGTTACTGATATTGTGCGCCGCATATACATATATATTCCCACCCTCTTCTGTTTGATATAAATTCTGTATCGCAATCCTAAAAGAAAAATTCCGAGCAGGGGGGAGGGTCATTGGGGGGGGGGGAGCTGGGATGACCCTTGAGGTACCATAGAAACCGCAACACCCAAGCAACACGTAAGAGGGCCACTAGCCTGTTTCGCACGGCAAGACAAAGATTAATCAATCAGAAGTGCCAGATCCCGAAAATGAAGGTATAGAAGACATTGCTCTAATGAAGAAAGTATAGGCGCTTTAACCAGTATATTTATTTCAGCGAGCATATTTAGGTAGCGTTTGGTTCATTGCGTGATTCAGTCGAAAACAGAGCCGGCAACCAGTGCATTTGTAGGGGTAGATCTATTTCACATTTGTAGCGGCTATTTCACAAGTGTACTCGCTCTGTGGGGCACCGCCTTTGCTATAAAAAAGTTGTCGCAGTTTCACCTGACAGGCGAAGCATCAATTGCGATAGCAAATTTGTAGAGAGCTATACGGAGTAATGATAGTACCTTTATCAGCTGTATAAACTTGGACATGCAGCAGTACCGGCAACACGCAGATCTGTTGTCGACACCGTCGGCGTTTTGCACGCGTTCGCACAAAATGCGTGTGGCGTTGGTGACTGTTGCCGGAGCCTCTGATATAAATACGCACTTGGTGCCGCAGCTAAACGTCGCCTCAATTCCCTCCCGGCCTTTCACGCGTCGGAAGAAGGCGCGTTTGCTCTACATATATGGTGATTGTAAAGGAGGAAAGAGACGCCTACTTCTGCAGCCCTTAAGGGAGCACGGCGCAGAACGCGCGTTTGTTCTCGGCCGTGGGTTCACTCCCCGTGAAAGGGCGCGTCCTTCGCGACCTTTCACTCGCACATACAGCGTTCGGCGGCGCGAGGTGTCGATTTCATCTCCATTGACGTCATACGGAACCTCACGGCGACGGCGACGGCAACGGCGACGGCGACGCCGACGGCAGAAATCTGCTTTGGAGTGTCCATATAATTGCTATCGCAATAAAATTACCGCAAATAACGGTAGTTCGGTTTCCTAGCGTTATACAAGACACCCTAATTGCGGGAAAGCTGCATTGCGCTTAGCACAAAACAAGATAAAGGTTTTTTGTCCGTATTCACTAACACCGTCGCTTTAGTTATTACGGGTGCGCAATACCATGCGTTCGCGATATGGAGGTTGTACATAAATAATAATAATAATAATAATAATAATAATAATAATAATAATAACGGTAATTATTAAAATAATTATTAATAATAATATAATGATAACATATTAATATTGATAGAAACTTTATTGGACTGCAAAATATCTTAGACAGGAGCGATTTTCAGCCTCTCACTCCAGGGTCCCATTGGCCTCTGCCGTTCGCCTGACAAGGGTAATTAAGGACTTGCGTCTTGCCAGGTCAGAACGGGCGAGATGTGCCTCCCACTGGTCCTTCGTGTTGCTGGTATTTGGCCTATGAGCGTACTTAGTGCTCTCACAGGTTATATGTATTAGGGTAGGTATGCAACCGCACCAAGGGCAGTTGACCCTATAGCGAGTGGGATACGTTGCGTTTAGCAATTTTAGATGGGGGAATACCCCGGTCTGTATTTTACGCCAATCAGCGGCCTCTTCCCCGCTAAGTGGAGGGTGAGGCGGAAGGTATTTTCTGCGGACTCCGCTCTGATGAGCAAGGATGTCTTTAGCATCTAAGCTGATTGGAGTTCTTGAGGAATAGTGTGAGTGGTTGGGGTTAGAAGAGGACGCCGTGGCTAGGTTAGTAGACACTCGAGCTAACCCATTAGCCTTTTCGCTCCCCTGTAGCCCCACGTGGTCCGGGCATCAGAGTAGGCGATAACGGTGGTTGAAGGATTTGAGGATTATCGCGATGCTAGCCGCAGTCATGTGCCCCTTGATAAACATGCGACAGGTCTCCTGGGAGTCCGTGACCATGACCGAGTGCCTTTGCAAACGCTCCGCGTGAGCGAGTGCGATCGCAACTGCAAACATTTAGGCCGAGGTTGAGGAGCCCGCCATGGCCGATGCGGTTATTTGCTGCTGTCAGATCACGTTCACAACTGTCACGGCGTAGCGTAGCACTGTACCATAGCCAGGGTGTTTGGTAGCGCTGCCCGGTCGCCTCTGCATACGCAGCTGCGTCCGTGTAGTACGTGTTGTACCTATGGTTATCAGAGTACATCGATTAATTGTGTTGTGCGCGTGCTTTGCGGCTTTTCTTGTTCTACTCGGCATAGATCTTCTAGGTTATTGGACCTACTCTAATTTTGGATCTCAGCGATGGAGGTAGAGGTACAGCCTGTTCGGTGAGATAAATTGGGTGTACTGGAATTTTCATGGTGTGTCCCATCGCATCAAGAAAGCGGCAGGCCGGGCTGGTTGTAAAGGTTGTGTTTAGCGCACCTAACAAGTTGGGAAGGTTGTGCAAGGAAGTCAAGGAGAGCTGGAGAACACCTGGAATGTGCAATAAGCAACATGCCGTCAAGCCTGTAGATTGCAATACCAAAGTAGTGTATTCCATTCCGACCTCTTGCGACTGCACTTACATAGGGCAAACGGGACGTTCTCTTAATGAACGCTTGCGTGAGCATGCGTACTGTGTCAAGATTAAGAGTGGTAGTAATCTGGCTCTTCAATGTGCAAAGCGTGGCTATTCACCCCTCCTAGATGACACACGTTTGTTGAGAAGGTACCGCAGATAGCCAGGGAAACCTTTGAGGCCTTTTAAATGTGTTCGTTGGGAGCCACTTGTGTAAGTGCCCCTTCTATAGCTCTTTTGTAGCGTTAGCTACACTGGCCTATCCAAGCCCGTTTCGCGCGGCACATCAAGAGCCGTGCTGCGCATGCGCAAGGATCAGTGATGTCGCACGGCTTGCGCACCGGAGCCACCGGAGCCGGCACCTCTCGCGCACTCCGCCGCCGCCGCGCGCGACTCACCGCCGCCGGTCTGCGCATTCCAGAGGAGTGACGTCGTAGCCGTGGTAGACGCACTGGCGCCGGCGCGCGCTCGCTGTGCAGTCGCCGTCTGACACTGCGCTGGAGCCGCTGCGCTTCTGACTGGCGTTTGACAGTGTGGTATAGCCATGGAGAAGGAGAGCGCAAATGCTGCTCAACAGCGCAGAAGAACGGAGAAGCTTGACTCATCGGATCCCGAAGTAGTTGCCTGGCAATTAGCGGTTGAGCGTAGAAGACAACCAGGAAAGCTAAGAATAATCAGCTGAACCTTTGCTAACGCTACGTATATCCTGGCATAGCCGAGCTAAGCCACTGCAAGTTTTTTTGATAAGGAACTTAACTTCCTTAGAAGTTAAGCAGTTTGGCTTGTGTCCACTATGTGTATTGTTACATTTGTATAGCTTAATGTTTTTGACGCATGTGCAGCAAGATTTGAAGATGCCTTTCCTTTCTTCTTCTTTATTTTCACTCTCTCTGCCCGTTGCGAATAGCATATATTTGCGCAGGCTTCAATAAAGATGTTGTTGGCCGTCAGCGCTCGTCCCGTGTTGTCCCTTGTCAGTGTTTTTTTTTTTTCCGCTGCTTTCAAATGAATGATCCTGAAGGGAGCTGCAATGGAGTCCCCTAGCCTCTGTTTGCAAGGAATGCGTGAATGTCACGGCGTCACTGAGACAGATTCCTTGCCTTTACCAAAACTTTCTTGCCTGTAGTTCCAGCGTGGGCTCCAGGGTGCCGCCGCGAACCGCATTTGCGAGGTGTTTTACCGTAGCTTGGATATTCTGAAGTTTCAGACGAAGTCTGTAGCTGACCACCAGAAGTCTGTGGCTAACAATCTGGAAATCCTTATAGCAGACTGTTCCCGCCAGTGTTTAAAGAGTTTTTAGCTGTTGCGCCTTGTCTATTGCACTTGATAAGAATCTGCTGGGTGTATGTGGAGGCTTCAGGCACCTTTCACACCTAGGAAGTGTTCATGGGTTCCTGCTGCAGTGAGTTTTTCCCATCAGACTACGAACATCGCACTCACCTTGAGATAGACGCTTGTGCTCAGCACCCACAAGAATTCTAATACATTAGAGGCACTCAGGGCTTTTTAATTGAGACGTCCCGAATGTTTTCTAATCATCGCTCGACTTTCGAACGTTGCAAGCTACGCGATCGTCCATATTTACTTGGCTGTAGGATGTTTGCTATTTGGGCACATTGCTCGGCAAACTTGAAAAAGTAAGGAATCTCTGTTATCTCAATAGACTTCTCTCAGTTATCCCAGCAGCCGCCTCCATGAATAACAACGCGTTAGAACAAGTTTATGCGTGTGCTTGAATAACACGTTCGGACATCGACCTAGCTGGGCAAATCCTGTTATGAACTAACGTTGCCACAAGATGAAACAGGGAAAGTCACTGTGAGGCGCTTGCTCCCAGTGAGTACTACCCATGGCACTTTGAACAAGAGTTCCGGCAAAATTCGCTGACGAGACGCCGTAACCACAACAGTTAAATGCAGGCCAGTGCCATCACGTCTCCAAAGGTAAGGGCCAAATATTTGTGATGAAGCATCTGTAGCCTGGAGAGGAGACATCTCATTTACAGCACGGGTACACTAAACGCTGAAGAAAGCTCTACGCCGCCATGAGGAGTGCCGGCTACGACTTCAAAGGTGCCACTCTCTAATTTCCTCCTGTTTTATTCTGAGCCATAAACAGGCATATGAATTTACTTGATGCATGCGCGAAACATTCAGAAGCGAGGTATTTGCATCAGATTTTAGAAAATATACAAGTGAAACAAATGTTTTTTTTTTCAGTCCAAATGGTGCTGTACATACATCTTTAAAATATTTGCTCCAAGCCTCTCTGCAAGGAACCAATCTTTCTGTATCTTTATACCAGCCTTTAAAAAAATGTGTACGCTTAGTATTTTCTCGACAATTCCATAAATATACAAAATCAATAATTATCATCAAACACAACAGGTCATTTCAAATATTTCATGCTTTATTATAATATATTTTCTCTGGCAATACTTGGAAAACTGTAGTTATAATAATGCTTGTTCACATGCCCATCAAATTTTGTAAAACTGTTTCTTAGGAAAATGACAAGGCTGATGCCCTTGATAGAAAGGTTTCGGAGTTGAAAATTGTAGCAGAAAAGCGCTCTCATATTTTTTCATACGCATAATTGTATAACTTTATATGCAGCACTGTATTTTTAATTATTTCATTGTTTGACTGACTACTTGAGGCATTTGATAGCGTGGAGTCTACTCTAGTTGAAAAGCTACTTTTTCTCATTGTAAACTCTTTTTTTTTGTTCTGTCTACCAATCTGTCATACTTAAAGCAGTAATCCTAAAAGTTTATATGGGCTCGCAGAGCGCGAGATTGATATCGGCTCATCTCTTCATCGTCGCATGCCT
The DNA here is from genome assembly GCF_013339745.2 of Dermacentor silvarum. NCBI lineage: Eukaryota > Metazoa > Arthropoda > Arachnida > Ixodida > Ixodidae > Dermacentor > Dermacentor silvarum. Next base: position 65,755,499 of record NC_051162.1, read on the forward strand.
TTTCTCTCACCTTCTCGTCTCGTCATTTATTTAGGAGTAGTGAGACAAAGTGCCCCATAAGTGAAATGCAAGTAGAAGCGTCACTACGAGAAGACGCGCTGCGAAATAGGGTTTAGTACTTATCTTATCCTCCTTATCTGTTCACCGCCTAAAGACTGTGTGACGCAGCGCACGGCACTTTGCAGTCACTGCCAGAAGATTTAAAGAAAGAACACAAAAGAAAATTTGCCCTCTTTTTATCTAATGCAACACCGATCTCTGAAAGCACGCAAATAACATGTATTACCTTCTCTTCCGTGAATTATATTGTCCTAATGAATTGTGAGCAGGAGATGAAAAAACAGCCGTTCAAACTTGATATTAAATTTTGTTCTGCAGTGAATGCAATTCTGGTTAATGAGACAGTTAGAGGATTGTCTGTCTATTCGCTTATTTAATTCGCTCCGGTATCTCTATATTAATTGAGCTGTCTGAATGACTTTTGATATCAAACAATAGAAAGAAATTGCAAACCATTCTAGTTCAAGCAGGAAAAATACATACCGTAAGGATATTTGCACAAGGAAACAAGTGCGTTACATCCTGGAAAGAATCAATAGTCAAATGCACGCGTAGAAACAATGACACTCAGAAAAAAATAAGCAGCACCTTCCTGAACGTGAACCGCCCAAGATATGGCGGTCGGCGTGGTGCGGAATGTACCATGCGTGGTAACATTGTGTCTGGGGGTTATGGTGGTGTAGTGTGCGTTATCTATGTATATAAGCGTGTCGAGACTAGCGCAGAGAGATGTACATATTTACATTTCCGAACACACACACACACACACACACACACACACACACACACACACACACACACATATATATATATATATATATATATATATATATATTTATGCAAATCAGAAGCACAACTTGGCGGTTATCTTAGGTTTATTTGCCCAATAGTTTCGGTCGGTGGACCGACCTTTTTCAAGGGATACAGGAAATTCTCGCAACAGTCTTTTTATATCTTCAGGTAGAGAAAGAAGGCGCCAAAAAAGTGAGAAAGGAGAGGTAGAGAGAGCAAACAAAAAATAAATGAATAAAAATCCCAGGGAGAGAGCCAATGGCAGGGAGATTACTTGTTGGTAACGGGGTTCTTCACGACGCGTGCTTGTCATTATTGGCAGTGGACAAGTGCTTGACACGGTCCCCATTATGCGTGCTTTTACACGTGATTCAACATTTTCAGCGGACACGCCTTTGTCACGGTCCCCATTACACGCGCTTTTACATGATTGACGACGATGCACTGCGCATTGCCGTCAACAGCTGTAGTGGACATTTCATTAACAAGGTCGCTGTTAAGCGTGTTTGACATGCACAATTGACGGACACCATGCTCACGTTGTTTTCGACGGGAATTCAGGGCGCAGGCTCCATTCCCAAGCGTATCACCCCTGAAGGAAGCCGAACGCCAGGCCGGGGCACACTTGTACACATTTGAACCAGTGGGTGCCCGGCGGCGGTGGGAATTGAACCCACAGCCTCTCGCAGCGGTCTTCTGGCCGATACTGGCACATACGAAGAGCGGGATATATCCAATGACCGTAGTTTCGAGCAAAAGATGTTCATTAAAGGGCGACTCATGCCCAGTGATTTAAATTCTCCCCAGAGAGGTGCACTGTAACGTGGCGTTTGGCACATACCTAGTTTCACATACCGATTAATCCAACTTCAGGTGAAATTAAAGAGCGACACATAACTAGTAGCAGACACACAGTAACACAGGTTGGCGTCAGTAGGTTTACCTGATGTGCAGCCCATATGAAATGTCGCATACCCGTGGGCCAAGTTGGCCCGATGATTGGTTTCAAACGCGGTTCTCTCATTACAACAGCGCGATCCTTTGACCACAACACCATGTACCACCCAGTGGTCCCATCACCTAAGTTGGCGGAACTCGGCAGACTGACATGCCAACAGAGAGATAGGCTGCCGCTGGAAAGCGCGTGAAGTACGGTAATTTGAAATATGAAATATTTCTCTCTCTTTTCCCCTCTCTCTCTCGATACGCGCCCACCGTCTCGCCTCGTCTCCGCTGCGATGCCATGCGGCGGTACTCAGGTTGAGAACGCGCTTGCGTTGCGTCAAACCGACAGCACTTCAGAACAAGGCGTGAAGGCAAAAATTCTATCGCGGATAAGAACGTGCTGTTTGCACTGCAAGCAATGCAAGTAGGACCAACCACCAGTCATCTACGTGTGCGGTGAATGCAGAAAGTGTTCCAGTCCGCCCTTCCATGAAAGCCGGCCTTCGGCAGTTCATTTGATGATGTAAAAAGTGTTATGCCTGACGACATTGGCACGCAAGGAGTTCATGTCTTTAGACACAACACAGCCATCTTTCTTTAAATCGCCTGGGCCACATAGCCCTGTTCAACTACTCGGTGTGTATGAAGTATAGAAATGGACGATACTTTGATTAGAAATCCTATTAGGTTTGTATATCAGGCCTCTTCAGTAGCACACACCAATAAGATACCGCTATTTGTTGACTTTGTTTTCCTTACTCCACCTCACCGAAGGGCAGTCGCTGTGGTTATTGGAGCAGCGATAGACTTTCTGAACCACGGAACCTGACACAAGGCTTTAGAGATGCCGAGACATATTGAACTCGCATATACAGTGCCTCCTCGTCATAATTATTTTCAAATTGTATTCCTTTACCCCATCTATCTTCTCTGGTCCAGTGTAGTAGGTAAGAGCAAGCTGTAGAAGAGGCCAATATCTCTACTTTTCTATAAATAAATTCTCTTCTCTCTCGCTCATAAGGTTAACGCTGATGTTTCTCTTGATGATGCCTGTCCTCATCAAGGGCCCGTGACGTTGCCTTCCAGCCGAGCTTAACGAACCGCAATGCAACCTCAGCACTTGATCTAGTAACGCTGGGGAAACTGAATAGCCTACAAGGCAGCTGTTTATCAAGAAACAAATTCCAGCCAATTCGTTGCTTGATCAGATTATTGTGAATTAGTGCTCTAAAATGCCTGCTGACAGCTTACGGCTCCTACAACCACTGGCTATTGATGTGCAGTATTTCCGCCCATAGACAAGCTCAAGACAAGAACACTACCATTCGGTAATTGTTGTTTTCCCTCGGCAATATGCATGTGCTTCTGGCGTCTGCAACTCCGTATTTGGAGGAACAACTGGTTTCACTTGAATCCGAGCACGCATCATTGTGAACTCGGAGGGGAGCAGTTCAACTGCAATGGTTTCCCAAGCTTGAACGAGTGCAAGAAAAGGTGTGACCTTTCCAAGACTTCGGTTAAGCGGGCAAAATTGATTTAATAAGTGATTACGTTTTCTCAAGAACTGCACTTCTAAATGAAAGTAAAGGAAATGTTCAAGATGTTTCCCCGTCATCACTGTTTACGCTCCACGCTTCAGAGTTTCACAAAAGTGGGAGGACGCTTAAGCTTCGCTTTTAAGAGTGGAACGCGATAGCATTCAAATATCCCTGACTGCTACTCATGGTTCCCGACGACTGCAGCTTATGCAACCGTAATGGTAACTGGCAAACACTGGCGGCGAACGCTATACATGTAGGCGAGCTTTCTGGTGGAAACACGGCCTCTTGCGTGGGCAAATCCCGGATATTGTGCACAACAGCGCCAAAGAAACTACATCATTTTCAGGTTTCCGTATTTGTTTAGCATTTTTAATATTTCAGTCTCAGAAGATTTAACATAAAAGGCGTGCGCTGTGGGCGTTTTGTTTCATGCAATCTGTTTGTGAATTGTCATTCTCAAAATTCCGAGGAATAGCTTTGCCAAGAATGCAAGACAAAGTCTGAGCAACATTATTGATAGAATGGTGTGGCATACCTAAACGTGGTTTAGGCATACTTATACAGAGGAAGGAAGAAGTCACAGAGGCCTAAAGTCTGCACACGTACGGTGTACGAATTATACATTATGCACGATGGGATACAGAAAGGAGGTTGCATGCATCACAAACAAAAGGCAAGAACTAAGCTAACCGACATGATTAGTTCTGTACGATTAAAAAAAATGTAATTACCTTCCGAATAGCATACCAAAGATTTCTTTCTCTTATGACCGCACCCTTACCCCTAAACAAAGCGCCCTATAACCACTAGGATCTTGTCCTGTTTCTTTATGGGGCTCAAAGCATGCATTTCAGGAAGAAGCAGGCTACGAAAACAAACCAATAAGGTGCCAGTCTTCACTATGGGAGAGATCTGTTGTCGGCTGTGAGAAAAGGAATGCCTGAAGCCTACTAACCTGCAGTACAGTATTTGCAGTATAAGACAGATAGTATGCCGTGATGTCCTTGTTTTACGCAATCGAGAATTGCATTCACTGGCACTACGTTGTGACTCGCAGCTGTGTACTGTACAAATGGTAAATGATCGCGAAACAAATATATGAATAGATAATGTAGACCACAAAAGGCACCTCTTTTTTATTGCACACTTCAAGCGCATTTTTGACGTCGCAGTCGCCGTGATGTGCCGCATAAAGTCCAACGATGATCAAAGCGTCGCCGCGCGCCGTGCGTTGTGTGTGCGAGTCAAAGCGTGTGAGGGTGAGCAGCCACCCAAAGTTTAATCTAGCGCACGCGACAGAGGAAGGCGGCCGGAAGCGCACGCTCTTCGTTCGTGAGCGCGGAATGGGCAGGGGGCGACGCGACGGGGGGGGGGGGGGGGGGGGGGGGGGGGGGCGTTCTGCTTACGCGGCTGCTGCTCACGGAGCTATCTTGAAAGCGATCTGCGACGCGGCTGAAGTGCTCGTTCGCGGCGGCCTCATCTTCTAAGAGATTTGCGACGGGCTAAAGGGCATTCGACGAGTGCTGGTATCTTCGTATGCGCTGCGCTTTCGACGTTTAGTTCGCGTTGAAGCGAGAGCCAGCGCGAAGGTCAGTTTCCTCGCTGCCGCTGGCGCGATTTCTCACTCCAGCGTTTTGACGAGCTGCCGCGGTCATCGAGCAGATGTGTTCATGTTTGCCTGTGCGCGCGTGACACTGTGCTTCTTTATTTAGTTAGTAAGCGAATATTTACAACTTTATATGGCCGAGAAAACTAGTATCCTTACTTTGAATAGCTGTCTGCTAATTTGCTATCGCAATCGATGCTTCGTCTTCCGGGCGAAACAGCAACATTTTTCATAAATATTGTTACGCGAAAGACGAGTCAGTAAGACGAGCAACTATTTACAGGCTGTATTTACAACAGCGGTTGCAGCGAGATTCACAGCGCGAGCCCAGCTCATTCTTCCTCTTTTTCCTCGAGTGATGGCACCCGCGCGCCTCGTTCAAACAATCAAATACCACACGCGTGTAGCATAATCCCCTGGCGGCAGAAGCGATGTCCCGGAGCGTCTAAATGTCATCAATGGGAGGGTGATACTGCTTCAGTCGTGTAACGTGCACGATATTGCTGGACTGGGAAGCAGATGGGGCGTGATGGGCGATCTCGTAGGTGACGGGAGTCACGGCACGAAGCACTCGGTAGGGGCCTGTGTAACGAGACAGCAGTCTTTCTGACAGGCCGACCTGACGCGACGGAGACCATAGAAGCACCAAAGAACCAGGCGGGAAGTGCACGTCTCGGTGTCGCCGGTCGTACAAACGCCTTCGACTCTCTTGGGAGTTCAGAAGGCGGTCACGGGCAATTTCCCTTGCGTGGGCAGCGCGGACGACGACATCAAGTGCATATTCACTGGTGGCATGCCGGCGTGAACAGGGAGGATTGTGTCGAGGGGCAGTGCTGGTTCTCGGCCTGAACAGAATGAAAAATGGGGAATAACCGGCTGTGTCGTGGCGCGAGGAAGTATACGCAAAGGTGACAAACGGTAGAGCGAGGTCCCAGTCAGTGTGGTCTGACGAGACATACCTCGCGAGAATGTCTGTGAGAGTGCGATTAAAACGCTCCGTGAGGCCATTTGTTTGCGGATGGTATGACGTGGATAGCTTGTGCCTCGTGGCACAGGAATGCAGGATGTCCGCGATAACTTTTGACAGGAATGTCCGGCCACGGTCTGTGAGAAGTTGTCCCGGAGCTCCATGTAATAAAATCACGTCGCGTAGAAGAAAATCGGCAACATTTGTGGCGCAGCTTGTAGGGAGCGCTCGGGTGATGGCGTAGCGCGTCGCGTAATCCGTGGCCACAGCGATCCACCTGTTCCCACAGGTAGAACGAGGAAAAGGACCAATAAAATCTAAACCAACCCGAAAGAATGGCTCCACGGGACTGTCGATTGGTTGAAGGTACCCAGCAGGGAGCGTCGATGGTGTCTTGCGTCGCTGGCATTTCTCACACACAGCTACGTATCTTCGAACGGAGCGAGCAAGCCCTGGACAAAAGAAGCGTCGGAGGATCCGGTCGTAGGTACGTGACACGCCGAGGTGACCGGAAGTGGTCGTGAAGTTCGTGGAGAACAGCCGAGCGAAGGTGTTTATAGATAACAAGGAGTAATGCTGGGCCGTCAGAGTGGCGGTAGAGTACGCCATATTTAAGTGTGTCACAAATAAGCGAAGGGAACTGTCGGCAAGTGGAGATTCCAGGCGGTCAATGTGTATATGCAAGGACGGGTCACGGCGCTGCTCGTCGGCGACATGGACCAGTGAAAAAACAGAGAGAACGCAGGCGTCGGTGTCAGGCTCAGACGTAGAGGTCGGGTCTTCGTCTAAGTATGATACACGCGTGTGGTATTTGATTGTTTGAACGAGGCGCGCGGGTGCCATCACTCGAGAAAAGAAGAGGAAGAACGAGCTGGGCTCGCGCTGTGTATCTAACCGCTGTTGTAAATACAACCTGTAAATAGTTGCTCGTCTTACTGACCCATCCTTCGCGTAACATTGTGGTGGAGGTGGAACGTTCCCCGCCCTCGCCACGGAGCTCCGAAGCGGCCGCACCGTCGTCTTCTCAGCCATGGCTTCCGATGGAAACACCCCGTCGCCACCTACACCTGCGGCGCCAACCACAACGTACGTTACTCGTTCCTAGTCTCCGTGATCATGGGTCATTCTCCGCCCAAAATGACGTTGACGTCGAAGACTGGCTCGGCATGTATGAGCGTGTTAGCCGAAGCCACCACTTCAACCCTACCATGATGCTTGCCAATGTGATGTTTTATCTGGACGGGACACCGCGTGTCCGGTTTCGCACCCATGAGGTAAACCTATCCAGCTGGGACACTATCAAAGAGAGGGTTCGCGACCTATTTGGCAACCCGCCAGGTCGTCAACAGGCTGCGCGAAAAGAGCTTGCTACCCGTGTCCTGTCGTCGACAGAATCGTACGTCTCCTACATACAGGAAGTGCTCGCGCTTTGCCGGAAAGTCGACGAGCACATGACCGAGGTTGACAAGGTGGGCCATATACTAAAAGGCATCGCGGACGACGCCTTCAATTTGCTCGTCCATAACAACGTTTCTACTGTCGACGCCATCGTCAAAGAATGCCGCCGCTTCAAGGTAGCCAAAAGCCGCCGCGTCGTGCCATAGTTTTTCCGGCTCCCAAACAACCCTGCCACGTCCTCTTGCTCCGCTATTCCTGCCACACGACCATTCCCGGCCCCCTTCCCGGCCCCCTTTCATCCACGACCATTTGACGGTACCTTTGACCCAGCGTCCCCTACTATTTTCGTTATAGAAGCAGTTCTGCGGCAAAAAATTGCAAACCTTGGCATCCCTACCGCCTGCTCTGTTTGCAACCCTTGGCATCCCTACCGCCTGCTCTGTCTCCCGACCAGATTCGGCACCAATTCATATGTCCGCAACCTTTATTGACCAGTATTTCGCTCCCAGACCACGCAATCCTGCTGAATGGCGGACCCCAGACGACAAACCGATCTGCTTCCGCTGCCACCGAGTTGGTCACGTATCCCGCCACTGCCGCACCACCTGGATGCCGCCGTACCGGAGCTCATTCCCTGCTCCTCGCCCATACGCCGACGCTCGCCGTTACTCACCTCGCCGTCCGTACCCTACTTCTGATGCCCCTGACAGCTGCTCCTCCGGGAGATCGCCGTTCGCCTCAACGCCTTCCTTCCCCGTCACCCCAACCTCGCCGCTGGGTTATCATTCGTCATGTTGAGCCGGCCAGCACTACAGTTTGCATTGCTTGCTGTATAAGCTGGTTTCCGAGGGGCTTGACTTACCGTGCGGTTGGAGGAAAACAGTGCTGTTGTGGGCAACGTTTTTTTTTTTTTTGCCTTGCCTCATCAGGAAGGACGAAGCTAAGGATAATGAGAAATGATGCGTCTTAAACCCACTGACAGATTTTTAACAAGAGGCCAGTTGCTAGATTCTTCGCAGATAACCCAAACATAGCACGGTTTCAGTCATTTTACAAGTCGAAAGAAAGAAGACGTTAGCAATTGTAGGCAAATTTCTGTTTGAGCACCTTTTTTCTAAGGTTGCCAACAAGTTAAACATAAACGATTCCTCAGTCTTTTAAAAGCGGAGCCGTTTAAGTCGACCGTTAGTCCATAACGTTCCAAAAGAAAATGTGTGGCCGATCCTGGCGGTAGTGCAGAAAGGGTCCAAGCGCTATGGCACGTACCCCTGTGAACTAGGGAAGGTTTTTAATAAGCTCGAAGGTGGTCCGTCTAGTGTACGGCGCGATATCTCCGATAGTCAATCAATAGCTAATCAATATTCGATCAATAATCAATAAATTCCGCAAAATTCTGGGGGGTGACTTGGTATTGCTTAGCCTAGCCCAAATGCGTGACCAATACCTTGTGATAGCCAATCGATAGTCAATCGATAGGTAATCTACAATCGATCAATAATCAATAAAATCCGGAAAATTCTGCAGATGACGTAGCAGTGCTTAGCCTAGCCCAAATATGCGACCGAACAGCTCCGATGTTTCTATAGCCTTGCGCCACTAGTGCAAGCTGCTGCTAACTTTTTTGCAGTCAGACTTACGTGTTACTTCGCTAATTTCTGCTCAGCGTCGAGCAAGATTTGAAGTTTAATCAATTCATGACAAAACAAAAATAAATGAAATGAAGATATTTTGCATAACATCCTAAATAAATATAACTGAATTACTTCAGCGTATATTTGTGCAGTACGTATCCTCTCGTCCTAAATGTGGCTCAAGCATGTAGAAATGTTTCTCAGTAAAAAAGAATACTTTTGGTCCAGGTTGAACAACCAGCGCTCTTCTTAGTTCTACTCCCAAGCGTGTAGTAGAATCATGGGTGTACTTCCTCGTGGCATCGTGTTCCCTGTTAATTTTTTGCATATGTATATTTGCCTAGTCTAACTATTCCAATGCATGTAATATTTTGTTTATTAGACTCGTACATATATTGATGTGTTCCTGTGGATGTTTTTTCATAAACTAGCTGGTCCGAAACCACATTCTCTACAATATTTTCGGCATATCATCCAATTGCATCTCTGTGATATGTCTTTAGTCTAGTATCCTATTTAGTTGAAATGATATCATGCCTATATTAGGCTATTCATACCATTGTTTCTTACAATTCTCTCTTGCTTAGGCGCTGACTGACCAATGCATTACTCAGGATCTTCACTTTAGGTCAGCAGGTGTGCTGTGCTTGCCTCTTCTTGTCGCATCTCGAGGCCTTGCTCTGAGCATGTGTGAATAAATTGAAAATTGTCAAACACTTCACAGTGACTACGGCCACCGTTGTCATCAGCGTAACTGGAAGGACGCAAAGAAGGACACAGCAAACCTAAATGCGATCTTACCAACCTGCATTGTAATGGCAGTTTACTCATCGTCCCCGTGTCGACGCATTGCGCACTCCTCAAAAAAAATCGTAGTCATTCAGTCATTCCTGTTTATGCTAGGTCAACAATAAAACCACTTCATCTGCATCTCTTTCCTTTATTATCACATTTGACATAACGCATGTGCACGCCTAGGCCGCAAGGCTCTGCGGGGAGGGTAGGAAGGGAGGAGGTCGGGCGTTATACGCCGCGCGCGCTCGCCCGGCCGCTGTATCTTCAAACCCATCTGCGGCGGGGACAGAATCCCCCCTACTCTGCGTTTTCTATACTTTATGCGAGCCGCAGCATGAAGGTCAATTCGCTCACTCGCTGCGAGTTTCCGCGATTATCGACTCAGATGCGTTCATGTTTGCTTGTACGCGTGTGACACCATGCTTGTTAGTTTAATTAGTATGCCTATGTTTACAAGTTTATACAGCCGATAAAACTACTATCTTTACTTTGAATAGCTGTCCACTAGAATGCTATCGCGATCGAAGCTTCGCGTATTGGGCTGTTGCGAAGTCGGAAGTTCGCGCGGCCATGAAGGCTCCATGGATGGTGACGTGCCAGGTACCGGAAGAAGATCAGAAAAGGGTTTTATATACAAATATACATTATGTTACACGAAGGGCTCCCTGATCCTTGGAGCCGTCAACATGCTAACGTCTTTGCATGTCCGAGTGTTTACATCTCCGAGCGTCCCCACAGCACTAATGCCACGCTTTTTTATCCCTTTCGTTTCCCTCTTTCACTCTACGAGGGAATGCACTTTAATTCTTCTTAGCCAATGACAATCTTCGACCAGTTTGCAATATCCCGCCCATGAAGTGTCGCCATTCCGCCGGGCTCCGCCTCCAATGTTGCCTGATCGCCCTCGCACGCCAGGCAACGGGTGGCACCTTGGGAACGAAACGTCGATGTGGTTCCCACGGGAATGCTCGACGCTGGCCCCTTGCAAGAATTAGTCGTCTCTCCGCGACGGTCAGTTTGACAGGATCCGGAGAATGGCCTTCGCGGAAGCCACCGTTTTCAGGGAGGGTGGCGGCTGTTGTAGTCTCGGAAGGGGGCTCCTGGTTTGCGCGTCACCTTCGGCGCCGGGCGTCGTCGTAGTTCGGGCGGGCCCTGGTGCTCCACGGGAACACACCAAGAGCAACGTTGCCGTTTTAGTGACGCACGAGGCCGATGACCCATTGCAGCCTGAGGACTAATTGCACGTCCATCAGTTCCAAGTGAGGGTGATGTTCCCCGGCCGCGATATATGACAAGCGTGAACAGCACTACAAAGCTGCACGTCTGTCGGTAAGGAATCCGTTGTCCAGAAAGACCGCCAGACACAACAGGGTGAAACTGCGCCTTTTCCTTTTCGCCTTTCAAAACGTGCTGTCTTTTCTCAGTTTATCTGCTGGCTCTTAGCGGTAAATGTGCGCACCGTGGTACTGAATATTGGAAGCAACAAACAAGGACTTCGGTGTCACAGTCAAAACAACTCGGTTAGTTGAAGTGGCTTAACATTTGTGTTACCGGTGCTTCGAAAGCGCACAGGGACAACGCATGCAGGACGTTGGTAGGGTAAAGACTATGTTTTTATCCAGTTATGCATTGCTTCGCGAAGCTGCGACTCGTTATGACAAACGTCTTTCCACTAGTCCGTCATCGAACAACAAAAAAAGAACCATACACATCAGTAGGAACTCCCTCTACTCTAACGTCATCTCCGTAAAAATAAGGTAAGAGTAAAAAACACAAACGCAACAGTGACTATCAGCCAAATAAAATGTAGAGTAATGACATAAAGAAGTGCCAACAGGAACAATGCCCTTGTATTTCTTTGGTTGATGTGTAGAAAGGCGAGCCTCGCAATATTTTCATTCAAGTCAGCAGCACATCAATCGTAGCTCTCAATTCGCAGTTATCAGAAACTTGAGCTGAAAATTTTAAGGGCTTTACAGTGTGTGAGGGCAGGGTATATTAGTAATGCGGATGTAAAACAATCTATCTATGGCATTTAAAAAGTCACAAACTATGGCACTCGTGAAGAATCCCCCACTTGCGCTCCACACAACAGCAAAGGGTAGATTCTGATTTAAATCGAACATGCCATTCACTTTAGGCTAAACAGCTCTGCAATACTTTGTATATTGTTACGCGAACGAAGAAATAAGTACAGGAGACTATTTACAAGTATATTTACAAAAGATAGCTGCAGCGCTGGCCAGATCAGCCGATAGCTCGAGAGCCCAGAGCAGTTCGTCTTCTTCGCCTAGGCGCCCACGCGCCTCGTTCAAACAACCAAATACCACACGCGTGTAGTATAATCCCCCGGCGGCAGAAGCGACGTCCCGGAGCGTCTAAATGTCATCACTGGGAGGGTGATACTGCTTCAGGCGTGTAACGTGCACAATATCACTGGACTGGGAAGCAGATGGGGCGTCAGGGGCGATCTCGTAGGTGACGGGAGTCACGGCACGAATCACTCGGTAGGGGCCTGTGTAACGAGACAGCAGTTTTTCTGACAGGCCGACCTGACGCGACGGAGACCATAGAAGCACCAAAGAACCAGGCGGGAAGTGCCCGTCGCGGTGTCGCTGATCGTACAAACGCCGTTGACTCGCTTGGGAGTGCAGAAGGCGGCCACGGGCAATTTCCCTTGCGTGGGCAGCGCGGGCGACGGCGTCAAGTGCATATTCACTGGTGGGTGCTGCGTGAACAGGGAGGCTTGTGTCGAGGGGCAGTGCTGGTTCTCGGCCGAACAGAAGGAAAAATGGCGAATAACCGGCTGTGTCGTGGCGCGAGGAATTATACGCAAAGGTGACAAACGGTAGAGCGAGGTCCCACTCAGTGTGGTCGGAAGACACATACCTCGCGAGAATGTCTGTGAGAGTGCGATTAAAACGCTCCGTGAGGCCATTTGTTTGCGGATGGTATGACGTGGATAGCTTGTGCCTCGTGGCACAGGAATGCAGGATGTCCGCGATAACTTTTTACAGGAATGTCCGGCCACGCTCTGTGAGAAGTTGTCCCGGAGCTCCATGCAATAAAATCACGTCGCGTAGAAGAAAATCGGCAACATCTGTGGCGCAGCTTGTAGGGAGCGCTCGGTTGATGGCGTAGCGCGTGGCGCAATCTGTGGCCACAGCGACCCACCTGTTCCCAGAGGTAGAAAGAGGAAAAGGACCAAGTAAATCTAAACCAACCCGAAAGAATGGTTCCTAGGGAATGTCAATTGGTTGAAGGTACCCAGCAGGGAGCGTCGACGGTTGCTTGCGTCGCTGGCATTTCTCACACGCAGCTACGTATCTTCGAACGGAGCGAGCAAGCACTGGCCAAAAGAAGCGTCGGCGGATCCGGTCGTAGGTACGTGACACACCGAGGTGACCGGCAGTGGGGAGGTCGTGAAGTTCGTGGAGAACAGCTGAGCGAAGGTGTTTAGGGATCACAAGGAGTAATTCTGGGCCGTCGGGGTGAATGTTGTGGCGGTAGAGTACGCCATCTTGAAGTGTGAATAAGCGAAGGGAGCTGTCGGCAAGTGACGATTCCAGGCGGTCAATGATGACACGCAAGGACGGGTCACGGCGCTGCTCGTCGGCGACATGGACCAGTGGAAAAACAGAGAGAACGCAGGCGTCGGTGTCAGTATCAGACGTAGAGGTCGGGTCTTGGACTGTGTAGCGAGAGAGCCAATCTGCGTCCTGGTGTTGGCGTCCCGACTTGTACGTCACTGCGTAGGGATATTCTTGTAGTCGGAGAGCCCAACGACCGAGCCTACCAGTAGGATCCTTGAGCGACGAAAGCCAACACAGCGCATGATGGTCTGTGGTTACTAAGGGCTTGCCATATAAATATGTGCGGAACTTTGAAACAGCCCAGACGAGAGCAAGACATTCGCGCTCGGTAATCGAATAGTTACGCTCTGCAGTTGTCAGGAGCCTGCTAGCGTAGGCTATAACGCGGTCGGGTCCGTGTTGCCGTTGCGCTAAGACTGCGCCGATCCCATAACCACTGGCATCGGTTCGCACCTCTGTAGGTGCGGACGGTTCAAAGTGGGCAAAGGTCGGGGGATTGGTCAGAATGGTGATAAGGCGTGAAAAGGCGGCAGCCTGAGGGGAACCCCACGTAAAAGGCACGTCTTTCTTCAGAAGTTCAGTGAGGGGTCGAGCGATTGCTGCGAAATCTTTCACAAACCGTCTGAAATAAGAGCAGAGCCCCACAACACTCCGGACGTCTTTGATAGACTGAGGTACAGGAAAAGCTGTTACTGCTCGAACCTTCTCCGGGTCGGGTTGTACTCCGGAAGCATCGACGAGATGGCCGAGCACTGTAATCTGTCTGCGCCCGAAGTGGCACTTCGATGAGTTTAATTGGAGCCCAGCCTTGCGGAAGACATCAAGGATAGCTGCGACGCGCTCAAGGTGCGTCTCAAACGTAGGAGAAAACACAAGGACGTCGTCGAGGTAAGAAAGGCAAGTTGACCATTTGAAACCTTGAAGCAGAGAGTCCATCATCCGTTCGAACGTGGCGGGGGCATTGCATAAACCAAACGGCATAACCTTAAATTGGTAGAGGCCATCTGGAGTGACGAAAGCGGTCTTTTCTTGGTCTTGCTCATCGACGGAAATCTGCCAATAACCAGATCGAAGGTCAATGGACGAAAAGTATTTGGCACCGTGAAGACAATCAAGAGCATCGTCAATTCGTGGTAACGGGTAAATGTCCTTTTTAGTGATTCGGTTTAGGTGGCGGTAATCAACACAGAAACGCCCCGTGCCATCTTTCTTTTTGACGAGCACCACCGGCGACGCCCAAGGGCTCGACGAAGGCTCAACAATGCCTTTGGCGAGCATCTTGTTGACTTCCTGCTGAATAACTTGCCGCTCTGCCGTGGACACGCGATACGGTCGGCGATGAATGGGAACAGCATCACCAGTGTTTATCTGATGCTTAACAAGGGACATCTGACCAAGTGGGCGATTGTCAGTGTCAAATATGTCGCGATAGGAAAGCAAAAGGAGATATAGGGCGGCTGCTTCGCCAGGGGCGAGGTCCGGAGCGACCATGGGACGTAATGGGCCGTCGAGGTTCAAGGCATCCTGCGGGTAATCAGGAGGATCTGGAGACGCGTCGGCTGCAAAAGCAGTGACGTGGTCGTCTGTCACTGACCGGAGCGTGGCCACCGCTATGCCTTCAGGTAACACTTGCTTCGTCAAGCCAAAATTGACAACGGGGAGACACATCCGATTAGCGGCAAGAGTAACGACGGAGGTCGCACAGAGATGTCGCGCGCCAGGAGGACATCACGAATAGGGGCGACGACATAGTCGCCATCAGGCACGGTTGCCATTGAGGCCAATTCGACGAAGGTTAGGGCTTTTGGAGGTAACCGAACAAACGCTGTAGTGCATAGGGTGTGTAGTTGTTCGGGGCGAAAGTCGGAAACAAGAGGAAGCTCGAGGCACAGCGTACCGGTGGAACAGTCGATGAGGGCAGAATGCGTCGTCAGAAAGTCGAGCCCGAAGATTAGGTCATGAGGGCAACTGGTCAGCACGGAGAACAGGACGGGAACTTGGCGGCCAGCAATTCCTACGCGAGCAGTGCACATACCACAGACGGCAACAGTGGCGCCATTGGCGACGCGTACGGCTCGAGTGACGGCAGGCGTAAGAACTTTTTTGAGGCGACTACATAGGTTAGCACTCATTATGGACACTTGGGCTCCAGTATCAATCAATGCCGTCAACGGGAAACCATCTACATCTACTTCAATTAGGTTCGTGTTCGTGAGGAGCGTCAACGGAGGATTTGGACAGGATGAACGTGATGCAGCACTACCTCCAAGAGCTGCATGGCCTAGTTTCCCGTCCGGGAGGGTCCATAATTGGCCGGCGACGAATAGCGGCGTGGCTGGGGCGACGGGGACCGACGGCGCTGAGGTGACGGCGAGCAAGTGGAACGACTGTCATCGACGTATACGTGAGAGCTAGAAGGCATACGGCGAGACGAGTAGGGGCGAGGGTCGGCATATGGGCGAGGAGACGGGGCAAAGTAGCTCGAATACGGCGATCTCCAGGAGGTGCGGCAGTGGCGAGCGACGTGGCCAATGCGGCGGCAACGAAAGCAAATGGGCTTGTCGTCCGGAGTTCTCCACTCTGTAGGATTGCGGTATCTGGGACGGGAATACAGATCGCTGCGAGGCACAGCTGTCGGCACCAGTCGGGCGTCAGCTCGGGAGATGGGGCAGGCAGCAGGAAAACCGAGGTTGGCAAACTCTTACCGCACAACCTCCTGAATGAGGGAGATCGCTGGGGCTGGTTGGTCAATGGCGGGGTCAAGTTGGCGCGGAAGGAACGTGGCAGGACTGGCAGCCTCGAGCTCGCGGCGAACAATACGCGTGACGGTCTCATTGGAGGGGGGTGAAGCGGTAAGGACGACGTCGCAGCCGTGTTTGGGAGCCGGGAGAACTGTGGAATGACGCGGCGGCTTTTGGCGAGCTCAAAGCGGCGGCATTCTTTGACAATGACGTCGATGGTAGACACATTGTTGAAGATCAACAAGTTGAACGCGTCGTCCGCGATCCCCTTGAGAACGAGGCCAACCTTGTCAACTTCGACCATGTTCTCGTCGACTTTCCGGCAAAGAGCTAGCACGTCTTGTATGTACGAGACATACGATTCAGTGGAAGACTGTACTCGTGTAGCAAGCTCTTTTCTTGCAGCCTGCTGCCGACCAGTCGGATTTCCAAAGAGGTCGCGGAGCTTCTCCTTGAAAGCGTCCCAGCTAGAGATCTCCTCCTCGTGTGTCCGGAACCAGACACGAGGTGTTGCGGCCAAGTAGAAGACGACCTTAGCTAGCATTATGGTAGGGTCCCAGTGGTTGTTGCGGCTAACAAGCTCATACATGCGTAGCCAGTCATCAACGTCGACATTATCTTGGCCGGAGAATATGCCAGGATCGCGGGGAGTGGCAACCGTGACGTACTTTGTGGTTGGAGTTGCAGTAGTAGCAGCAGACGAGTTGTCGTCACCGGGAGCCATGGCGGAAAGCTGGACGGTGCGCCCGCTGCGGAGCTCCGTGGTGACGACGGGGAACGGCACGCTCCACCAAAAATGTTACGCGAACGAAGAATTAAGTACAGGAAACTATTTACAAGTATATTTACAAAAGATAGCTGCAGCGCTGGCCAGATCAGCCGATAGCTCGAGAGCCCAGAGCAGTTCGTCTTCTTCGTCTAGGCGCCCGTGCGCCTCGTTCAAACAACCAAATACCACATTGCGTGTAGCAATATTATTTCGGCTCTAGGCAATAAATAAGCGGTAATTAGATCGTCAGGCTTGACCATTTATATGGCCACCATCACCTACCTTGATTTTGCTGGATTACACTATTTAGTGGACGTCGAACGAGCATTCATAGTCATTTTCGCTGTTTTGCAAGCATAGGCCCTGAACGACTTCCGGTTTTGCCTACTGATGTGCCAGTGGGCAAAAAGAACAAAAAAAAAAAAACTAGGTGCTCGAATGACCCATTGAGCGAAATGCAGCTCCACTAAAGTGACACCTGGGGAGGGGCGAAGCATGCAGTGATGCATCACTAATGGGCTCACACTGGTTTAAGCAATGGCTCATAACCCCGTAAGCACGGCCTCCCCATTACGACGACAGAAGAGTTCGAAGGGAAATTCTACGCTGGAATGATGAGCGGCAACGCAGCCAGCTGTGGAAGACGACGACGACGATGAACGCGGAAGCAGTGGCACGAGCACATGCCGAGTGCAAGCAAGAGCCGCTTGCTTACCGTGACTATGAAGACGACGACGAATACGACAGGAGACGCCTACAGCCCAGGCACATAAGGTGCCTCGCACCTAAGGAATCAGAAGCGAGTACCTGGAGTGTGTTGAAAGAGCAGCCCACAGATTTTAAACCGTCTTTTCTCTTTACATAACCACAATTTTCCAAGTCTGCCGTATGTTTTATGAAAAAATTTAAGCATTCGTCTTGAGGCTTGCTGAGTCCTTGTATTGCCCGGAAACATAAAAAAGGACTTTCAGTACATCGAACTCACTTAGAAAACAAGCGTTTTGCTGTGATGTAGTAGTGATAAGGCGCGTGATCGAAATTTCTCCGTGCGTACGCTTGCTGCTAGTATCACACTTTCCAAACCGTCTATATTTTATTTATTTTTCCCTCTTATCAGAATTAGTGTATCATGAACTCAATAGTGTATTCACTCTTCAACAAAATGCAAGGTGGCAGAAGGGTCATTTCTATCCAATAAGCGTTTATTTGTACAACATATGACAAAGCAGAATAAGGACTTTGAGAGATTAACACAGTGGCAGAACTGACCACCCGTACGTGGCAAGACTTCTCTCGGCATGACACTGTTAAATATAAAGTCTGCTTCAGCAATAGTTCAAGACGGCTCGAACGGGTGAAGAATAAAAGTGGTGCCATTTGCCGACTGCGTGGCAATATTGGCTGGCTGCGGTCTATCTGATGATGAGTGGACGACAACGTAGACGTAAATCAGCACCGTCACGAAGCAGGCTACCAGGACAGAGTAGAACGTGAACGCATGCGGAGGCGTGTTGATGAAGAATCCGCGGCTCTCGTGTGTGGCCTTCGCTACGAGGCTTCCCTGGGAGGTCCCGTACTGCCCTGCATATGTGACATGTCACGACGCACGTCGTAGGAGGTTATGCTCAACTGAAATGTCGGCAACGTTTAATACGGGTAGTTAAATATAAGGGGCTAGTACCATAACCTAGGCTTATAAAATGCCACGGTAGTTGCGAGCGTTGGTCCCCGAGCCTCTTCATTCGCTATTTACTCATTTGAGAACAGGACATCTTTTTGCCAATTTTTTACACTGGTAGCAAATAAGATTATGCAAACTGATTTTGGGTAAACCAAACCATCTGCGTACTGACTACGACTCCATTTGAGTTCTGTGCTGAGTAGTTATGCACACAAACGTTTGGCTGAAGGCACTACCATGTTTGGGTGTATGTTTGACACGCTGCGTTCCTTAAGGAATGGCGAAAAATAGTACTTTTTTTTCTTTGCAGTCAATATTTCTCTTCTCCATTTCTCTTCTCTTTAGGCCTGTCGTTGAATTTTTTTCCAAACGCAATACAACCAAATATATAAAAAGCATATACTTATTTACTATGCATTGATAAAGGCTCATTAAGAAACCGACATGGCAACATTCTACCGTCTCGATGTTTTCAAATGTCTCTACAGTACATCGCAATAAAATTTGAAACTTTGACACATAATCTGCACATAATCATTATTTGTGACTAACGTTAGGGAGTACATATTACTAAGCAAATTATATACACAATTTCTGCTTAATTTAAATTATGAAGTCAGTAGAATAAACACATGTTTTTCTTCATCTGTGCAAAGTTCCTGACGGAGAAATGTAGGGCTCCATGAGCAATGAAGTGAACGCATCTACCAACTGCGAAAGCCCTGGTTGCATTCTAAACGTCATCTAGCATTTTTCAGGTCAAAACCTAGCATGCTCGGTAAAGATCTGTCGTTGCTGCAGAAATTGCAATTAGGCTGGCGCCGAAAATATATTAATGTTTCAATAAGGGCTATTGAATAGACATAATGTAAAAATTCTGAATAACCGGTCTTGGTTGCCTACTGGTTGTGGTGTTTCCCTCCTAAGCGCGAAATCCTGTGCTTATTCGTCGCCGTGGCAGTCACATCTAGATGGTGGGCGATAATGAAATAGCTCGTTCACTTAATTTCTGCTGCAGGGATAGGAACCTTAGAAGGTCAAATTTAACTTAGAGCACTACAACTACGGCGCATGTCGCGTGCCGCTGTGAACCTTCCAAACGCAAAAATATCTTAAATCAAATATCCCATTTCCCCTGTAAGATCGCCGTTACCTTTCTTTCCGACGCAGGACTCGCCTCTACTCGTGCCTCGGGCGGTGACATAATCACTGGAAAGACCGGCCTCAGCTGGTGCTGCCTCCGATACGCCGTCGCTTTCTTCACACTCAGTGGTATTCATTTCGACGGCCGGCATTAGATGCGACGCTTTTCTTGCTGAATGAATCTGTTGAACGCCTCGACACCCTGAAGCAATATCACGAGGCACGTCATCCTTCCTGCTTTGCCGCAGTGCTTCCAGGTACGCCGTCTTCTGGGAATGGTTCGGGAAACGTTGAAATGTGTCTTCGTCAGTCGTCGTTGTCGAGGTCCTGATGTCGGAACAATGGCACGTAGACAGGAATCTGGTCATAATTCGTGTCCTTCGTGTTCTCGGAACAATGGACCTTACCCACTACTGAGGAATGGCCAATAAAGAGGTCTGAATAACTTTTAAACCAGATGACGTGCTTCTTTCGGATTCCAACTTGGAAGTGTAAATTAGGAGTATGCATAGTTCCTAGTGAAATTCCAACAATTTGAAAGCTATAATAACCGAAAGATTGTTCCGAAGCTTTAGGGCATCTTTCTCCTCTTCAATTTGAAAAGAGGGAACCAAATTCCAACTATTCAATCTCGCGATTTACCTTAGAAATTTTAAGTGATCAACTGGCGCCATTGGTAAAGGTGCAACATAACCCTCGTTACGCAATCTAAAAATTTATCTATTTAGTTAGGATTCTACAGAACTAGACCATTTTTTTTGCTTGGACGCACTTGCTTCGGCTTGGGCCTAGGAATTACCACAACAATTTTGCTGTTGAGCCTTTAGCAAACAAGAAACTGGCGGTCTGTCGCTGTGGGCCGTGTGCATACGTGATAAGCTTCATTCCAATTAAGAAATGATTGTTAAGTCGGTTTGAGAAAGACAGCACATATTTATTATGTCAACGATTTCTCGCATTGCATAAATAAAATTCCTAATTGCCGACTACATCGAACATATTTGTCATGTGTAAGATGAACAATACTTTGTTTGACATTCTGCTTCAAGCTGAAGTTTATGACCGCTGAACAACCGCCGTAATGGCCATTCGCGTTGATCGATGCCTCATTCAAGGAACTATTACTTCTGTTAAAGTGTTTGTCGACACAACGGAACAAATGTGTCATTTTACCAGGAATAAATACCAGAAAAAAACAGATATCCTACTTTTATCTCCGCGCAGGCGCAAATGAAGTTATTGGAAAATCTACGAACATGCACTAAAATATGTGATAGAGTTCTTGCAACGTTATTGGCATATGAGCTGTTTTTTACAGCGTAAGCTGTTATGGGCTCATTCCAATAGCGTTTTTGTTCGCGATGGTGTCCGCCACCACCGCTGGTGACCGTAAGCACTATCGCTGGAAATTCGAAATAAAGTACCCGGTCGCCGCCGGGATTCGAACCCAGGCCCGCTGCGCGGAAGTCGGACACTTTACCACTGGCGCCACGCAAGCGCTTACTATTAGGCAGCCGGAAAATGGCCTATAAACGCGTCCTAGGCAGGCGCGCAGGCGTAGACGACCCGAGATTTCGCCAGTATGGTGGCGCCATCTAGTTAAGGCGCCTGCAAACGCAGCGTGCACATGCGCAGACGACGAGATGCAATTCAGACGAGGCGCGCAATCAACGTGATCCCCAGCCTCTGCCAGTATGGTGGCGCCAGCTAATTAAGGTGAACGCAGCGTGCACAGGCGCAGACGACGAGATGCGATTCAGACGAGGCGCGCAATCAACGCGATCTTCATGTGAGACGTGCGCCACGTATTCTGGATATCTCTCTTCGGTACATGTTATGGCGTCTCCTCGCAAGGTACGAACCGCTGGTGAAGAAGCGAATCCTAGAGCTACGTGCACGGCTATAACCAGGCATCATCGGGCTTGGCAGACTGCTGTGCAGAGAGCATTACAAGCCGCAGATAGCCGTTGACGCCGGGCGGACAGTTCAGATTGTTCTCGTCAAAACGACGTGAAAAGACTTTGCCGCTAAGACCCTGTTGTGCGTGGTGCCGAAATTGGAGCTACTCTTGAGCCACTCCACCTGCTTACACTGTCACTGTGCGGCGTGTGCCGCGCAGGCCTGTGACTTTATTGTTGGCCTGTGACCTTTATTGTCCTAAAGCGGCAAGGAGGCTATCTGTGGGGAATGCCGTAGTGCAGGCTCGAAATGATTTCCACCAGCCTCCGTTCTATAACGCCCACCCTAATTTAAGTACACTATATTTCATGCATAATACTCTCATCAAAATACGTACACATATTGCTGTAACTTTATCCTCGTCCACAAGCCAAGTAGCAGAGCGCCATGACAATTCAGCCACCGTGGGGGCCTATGTTAGAGTACTTTGCATCAAAGCCAACCAGTCTGCTCTTGGGCGCTCGTGTGCGGTCCCGTGAAATCAACAGAACCTCATTAGGCTACCAATATGCTACTTGAATCATGCTACTAATACTGCTCCTGAAATTTATTGTCATACCCACCCAGTGCATTCCGATTTTCATCGATAGGTTCTTACAATGCCGACTTAAAAATTACGTTAGTTACCCGCTTCATGAGGGGCAGATACTGATATACCTCCTCGCCTTCAAAAACAGCATTAGCCATGTAAACGCCATAAGACTCTCATTAAACCGAGCAAGCAGAAAGACACGAGGACAGGTAAGCAGAAACAAACCTGACACAAATGACTGTTTCGTAATAGAGTGTTTATAATAGATGCAGAGATGTTGTAAGAATACGATATGGGCACAAGAACTTTTGATGGAAAAAGATAGTGAGATGAACATAGTTGTGAGATAGTGAGATACAGTTGAACTTTCAGAAATCCAAGAACATTCACAATACACCAGATCAGCTGTTATCCACCTTGCATCCTTATATCGTCCTCCGGCGCACTGATTATGATACATACCACATTTAGAATCACCCAATACACAAACACTTTGTTGCAAGACTTGTTGCAAATATCGCCGTGGTTGATAAATAAAGAGAAGGTTTTTTTGTGATGGGAGGCTTTTCTGAACATATAAGTTCTCATTCATTTACTGCAACTCTGCAGACCCCTAGTAACAGATAAATTGGTGGTGCGTTTAAGCGCACAGGGTAAGTCCTATACTTTCCATGCATTTTTGACCATGTTGAGGAACTGTTTTGTCTAACTAAAAGAGGTATCCGCATAATGCATATGTATTTTTCATCTAAATTTCGCGCTCTTTAACGGTACCACACTTATTAAAATCCGACTAAAATTGCTATATATATATATACTTTGGTCAAATTGGCCCCGAGGGGCCATTTCTCATGATTCCGCAGCTCACCGATATTGCTGATCACAGAATCTGAACTCTGCACAGCGAGTGAGTGCCAAGCACATGCGCATTCATGCAACCAGCTTTCGCGGTACATGTTTAAAACAGCAATAAGTACAAATATTATTTGATGTGTGTTAGTAATTTGTCCCACTACTTAGTGATTTGCCAGAAAGATGCAAAAATGAAAGGTATGGCGACGTAGCTTTGAAATTTCAGCCCTAACTCATCGTTTTATCATAAAAATTCGCGGCATCTGCTCGAGCCTAGTCAAGATTTAGCGGTTGAATTGGTCAACATTCTATTTAAAAAGCCAAAGACAAAATTTAGGCTGTTTTTAAAACTTTTACTGAACCTAAATTGTCGAAATGCGAAAAAAAATACTCTGCATTCTACTACGTCACATTAACGTGGCGGCCGTGAGCTCTCGGCGCGAAGTTAAAAAATAAACGTTTGAAAGTCATTTGTTCTGCTAATAGTAAACCGTAAGGAAAGAATGGATTCTGGGGTGCCAAAACTACGATTTTCTTATGAGGTAGGCCGTTAGTGGGGGATTTCAGATTAACTTTGAACACCGGGTGATATTTAACGTGCCCCCAATGCAAGGGACACATGCGTTTTTTTAATTTCCCCGCTATCAGAATGCGGCCACCGGGGCTTGGATTTGATCATGCGACCTCGTCCTTAGCGGCGGAACACCGTAGACGCTGAGCCAGCGCGGCAGGTTAATAGTAAACCTATTGGGACAGATTCCACGAAAGAAGATACGTTTGAAGAAAAGTGGTTGACTTTTTCCATGTATTGCCGATTTAAAGACATGTATATAGAGCTTTAGCAGCAGTGTCCAACAGCGTGGACCGCACTTCAGTCCTTGTTGCATAGAAACAACCTTCTGGCTACTCTGCTGTTAGAATACAGGTTTGTTTTTCAGTGTTTCTCGAATAAGCAGGTATTAACCTCGCAGTTTCACTACTAAAAATTCAGTATTTTCGAACAAGATTCGCATTGAGGTGGGACGAAGTTGTTTTCTTACAGTGAAGCTGCTAGGGGGGTACTTCCGCGTCAGTTTTTGACGTGGCAAAGAGGTGAAATACTTCAGTGAAGCCAGGGGTGCGGTGGCGTAGTGGTTGTGAGATGCCTACCAGAGAACCGCAAGCAGCGCAGCTAATGTCAGAGCCCTATTTTGCTTGGAAACGTAGTCATCTGCGATTATAAAGTAAAACTTACCTTGTACATACTTCACCCGAATAGACAACTCCTTTATTGCGCGTATTATAACAGCAAACCTGCTGTACGGCTAGAACAGCTTACACATTTTATATACAGGGTTTTACAGTGTTCTGAAATAGAAAGATCATTCAATGAATTTCCATTTGGAGCGAATATAGGTGTGCCAGGGATGACCTACCAGGGGCGACATGCAGGTACAATGTGAAGTAGTGTGCTAGTCTGGGCTGGTTGGTACATCGCTAGGACGGGAACAAATAGCGCTAGGACGGGACGAAGTGAGTACATAGAGAAGGCGCTGAAAAAAATCAATAAAAAAAAGCAGCGCCTTCTCTGTCTACTCACTTCGTCCCGTCTTAGCGCTTTTTGTTCCAGCCTTAAGAATGTGAAGTGTGTGGGTCAATTAGCCACTAACAAAAAATTGTTAAACCATTGCTTTCTGCCTGTACATAAGCATCATATACAAAGCTTACAATGTTCAACCTCTGTTATAGTAGAACGAAAAACTTATCTACAATATATTTCCTGAGAATACGTTCATATTATTTGTGATGTGTACCAAACGTTTGAAGTATCTAGGTATGACTTGTCGCCTACGATATTTCCTATAATATACTGACAACTTCGCTCTAGAGCTCGATAAGCGTATATTTAAAACGGTGTAGAGGGCTTTGCCAATGCCCCGAAGGAATTAAACGTGCCACGAAGTTGAAATTATCAGTGAACCGGCAGCATGTGAAGCGCGATGCACAAGCTGAGTGTCAAGAAAGTCAGTTATGTGGAGCCCTTGCGAAAACGGTTTTAGGCAAATATTAGAAAGAGACTTGCGGCAGTTTTTTTATCAGCATTTACCAAAGTTCCGACTAAACTACTCTCACGAGATGTACGCTATGATTATTGAGAATTGTAAAAATGAGGCATATGTTTCGTAGAATAATCCGTAACGAGACTTTCACATTTCTGGCTCATTTAGAATAACTGCAAGTAATTACTAAACCTTTGATTGTTTTATTATAATAGTTTCGCAGTTGGTTTTGCCGGTGTCCTGGGTGAAGTAAACGAGTCAATTTATTCGCAGTGGTAATATTTAGTGCAAATAAGCGGTAGATTACGGGTTATGTGTAGGTAAAGATCAAAGTTCGTTGTTAGTGGCCACCTTTACAGTAAACGGCGTATTCAAGAGCTACGGAGCATTGGTGAGCGCCCTTTATAATGGGCACATAATTTAGCACTCTGCGATGGCGTAACTGGAATTGCCGCCGACATAAAACTTTTCGAAATGTGAGTCGATGCAATAGTGTTCGTAAAAAATTCCTTCATCATATGCTAGAAAGCGTTATATGTGGACTTCACGCGAAGTATGCCAGTGTCCAGATCGAACATTATATTGTACCTAATTTACATATTATGGAATGTTGGGCACCTGACGTGTAATTTCTAGCTAAGCTTCGACGCGTCTGACCTAAGTAGTACCGTTTCAAAAAAAAACACCTTGCACAATTGTGTTCGTTAAAAATGATTTCTTGAAAACTTCCCCGGTGTCCCGAAT
This sequence comes from Dermacentor silvarum, assembly GCF_013339745.2. Taxonomy (NCBI): domain Eukaryota; kingdom Metazoa; phylum Arthropoda; class Arachnida; order Ixodida; family Ixodidae; genus Dermacentor; species Dermacentor silvarum. Next base: position 65,781,287 of record NC_051162.1, read on the forward strand.
GAGCTAACCTAGGCACCTAGCTTTTTTTTATTTTTGGTGAAAGCAATCGGCACGACATGTACGATATGCAGGCAAAGTGGGAACGGTAGTGAGTTAATTGTGGCATGTGCAATGATTTACGTTTTAAAAGGATCGTGAACGTTGAATGTTTTACCAGCGGCGCATAATTTAGCCCGATTTGTTTGCAGAACAAGAATTAAAAGTGAGATGAAATTTAGCCAAAATAGCGGAAACCTTATGGCAAATCTGTTTTCAAGCCTCAATGCTTGTGGAATAAATACAGCCTTCGTTTAAAAGTTTTTCAAGTGTTCCAAAGCGTTATAAGGCCCTTTACATTGACTGCCAATGTCCTGAAAAAAATCATGTTGCATCCAGCTTGCGATCGGTGAAAATTGGGACATCTGCTTGGGTTTTTGCTTTTGCTGCATTATGCTTTTCTGTCATTATTAGTAGCGGTATATTTAATGAACCCTCGATTTTTTTCACCTGATGTCATACATTCTAGAGGCTTTCACCGCGTCCTCAGTGAACTAAAGAAGCACCTTGTTTATATTTGATGAAAACAGGGGGACTTTACGGGTCAGTGGCAAGTAGAGTTTAAAGCGTATGAATTAAATGGATATTTTGAAATGCGTATGAATGAGGCTCTGAAGTTCATTGGTCTTACGAGGGGCGCTTAGTTCAGCCCTCTGTCCCTGTGGAAGTATGATCGCCACCAAAGTGAAATTTAATGATCACGAGGGGAACGGTGTGGCTGATATGGTCCCTACGTATGATGCGTGTCGTTAAATTACAGTTCTTGTTAAAAAAGTCTAAAATTCTCAAAAGCGTTATATGCGAACCAGGCTCCAACCGAACGAGTTATATACAGACCACGTTTGAAGGTGTTCGGTTGAATTCTAGACAAGTGGAAGTCCTAATGCAACTGCTGAAAACAAACTTCTTCTTGAGAAATTTTGCTGTAAATCTGCAAGGTCTCTCAAGTGTGCTGTACTATTTAAGCAGTTTACTGTAATTTCTGTTTCTCATGTCGCTGTCACCGGCGCCATGTAAGAAGTACTAAGAAGCGCCCCCCCCCCCCTCCCGCTTCACCCACACGCAAAAATAGAGCGAAAGAACACATCGTTTACATCACGTCTGAGCCTCATAATTAAAATCAATTTTAGTATTTGATGAGGACGTTCAGGGCTGTACTCTTCTTTTATGTTTATAAAAAAACGAAGAACTCTGTACAAAGCTTGGATTCACTGAAACATATGAATGGGGTCGGGTATGGCAAAGGAATTGCAGTGAATTGATTGCTGCGTCTGCCAAAGATTGGGTAGTTTTTGAACACAGGCAAAGCAGACCCCGAGAACTTCCAAGAGATGAGGTACCTTTTTATACAACGCTGTTTTGGTGTATCAGTTGCTCGGATTAGCATACATCTCAGAAGCTTTTAATGCGCAGCATTATATGGCGAGTCGGTCAAAAGTTCGTGTGAATCCAGAAATCAGCTTGCCCAATAGAGGGCTTCAATCCGCAGTTGAAGCGCACTGCGTGCGCGGTTGATAGCTGTGATCCGGAGTACAGTGACAAATGACCCATTGTCCGCGATAACAGTAGACGCCCTGGCGCAAAACATTCTACAAGCCCGTCCGCTTTCGCCGTTCCCCATACGCCATTAGTAGAAGGTGGCGCCAGGTCTAAGCAAGGAATTGCTAAACCTTACTAAGAGGGGTAGCAGGCAGTATGCGACGCCCTGGTAAACAACCCGCCAGTGGCGATGCAAGGTGAATAAAGGGGAAATAAAGCGAGAGGATGCGCCGCTCTTGCATAATTACGCATGCGCACAGCCCTCCCTGCCCCGCTTCCTATGACGGCAATAACGCGTTGGCTACGCCGTGCCGGGCATCGCGAAAACTAAGCGGTACATCTGCAGCGGGAAAAGATTAGCACAAGTGATCGATCAGCGGATCAGATAAATTGCGGCACGCAACGCTGTTGTGCCCTTGTACGCCGAAAACGAGAGTGTGGCACTTTAGATACCAGTGTGCAGGTGAAGAATAGCGCCGCGTACCGCAATTTTTCTGCTCCGGTCATCGGCCACTGGTGCTACCTTTTTCCGCTGCAGCTGTAGCTCGTGGGAGCTGTCGAAGATATGCAAGCTTTATGTGGCAGTCGGCGCCATCGGAAATATATATGTTCGGCAGTGTAAACATGTGCATCTCTCTGCTCTTACTCTTCACGTATACATAAACATAAATTTATAACACATGCTACATCCCCATAACCCCGACACACAATAATACCACACATGATGCATTCTGGAACCTATCCGACTGCTATATAAAGTTACGCAATACGCAAATCTTGGACAGTTCTCGTTCAGGAAGGTATCGCAAACTTGCAAACATTAATATTTGCAAGTTTACTTGTTTTTACATGCATTTGACTACTCACTCTTTACAGGATGTAATGCGCTTGTTTCCCGGTGCAAATACCCCTATGGTATGTATTTTTTTCTCAAATTGGAATGATTTTGAATTTATTTGTATTATTCATTATCCAAAGACACTTAGACGTCGTAATCAATATAAAGATACCGGAGCGAAATAAATCAGCACATCCCAAATCTCATCTCATCAACGACGATTTCATTCGCTTCAGAAAAATAAATATGTAATTTGAGTGGGTGTTTTTTCATCTCCTACTCCTAATTCATGGAGGAAATATATTTCATAGAACAAAAGTTATTAAATGTTAGCGTGCCCAGTCAGTGATCGGTTCTGCGTTAGTGCAAAAGAGGGGAAATTTACTATGGCGTTCTTTCTTTAAATATTCTGCAGTGAGTGATAAGTACCGTGCGCTGCGTCAGTCAGTCTTTAGGCACTGAACAGGATAAGGAGCGAAAAATAATGCATATCTGGCAGCACGTCTTGCCGTAGTCATGCTTCCACTTGAAATTCCACTTGAAAGGGAGTTCTGCCGGAACTCTTGCTCGAAGGGCCGTGGGTATTTCCTGCCTGGAGGAAACGCCCCACAGTGACTTTGCGTGCTTCATCTTGTGGCACCGCAATTTATCGATCGTTTAGATCACAGCAGGATTAGTACACCTTCTCCTGCGTCCCAGCGTATTTTGAAGCACAAGCATAAACTTCCTCTAACGATATCTTATTTAAGGAGGCTGCTGCTTTAAGAAATGAGAGAAGTCCGATTAGACAACAAAAATTGATTACTTTTTCCAGCTTACTTAGCAATGTGCCTAAATCTTCAACTTCAACTGCCAAGGAATTAAGGTCAATCCCGTAGTCGCAACGTCCGACGACGTGAGCGATGATTCGGAAACAGTCGCGACGTCGCTGTTAAAGAGTTCTTGAATGCCTCTAAGGTACTCGAGTTCTTGCTAATGCTGAGTGCGAGCGTCAATCTCAAAGTGAATGCGATGTTCAAAGTCTGATGGAAAAACCTCCCCGCGGCAGAAACACATGTACTCCTCCTAGGCGTGAAAGGTGCCTCACGTCTCCACAAATAGCAGCGAATTCTTCAAGTACAATACACAAGGCACTACACCTAAAAAATCTTTAAACATGGTAGCCACAGTCCCCTATAGGTATTTCCATGATGTGAGCCACCGACTTCGGATCATCGTACATCTTGAACTTCGGAACATCAAAGCTATGGTAAAACGCCAGCACCTGTTCCTGTGGTGACAGCACTCTGTAGCCCCCGGTGGACCTACAAGCTTGAAGGATTTCACCAAGGAGGTCTCTATGCGAGATCCAAGGATCTCGCATAGGCCCGGAATCTGCCTCATCGACGCCGCCTCAATCACGCCTTTCTTGGAAATAATGGCATGAAAACTTCATTACAGCTCCCTGCAGGATGCATGTTAGAACTGCACAAAGTACGCTAAGAAGCGTGTCAACAACATAGAAAAATTGCGGCATTTATGAGAACACCACCTCTGTGATAGCCATGCCAACATGAAAGAAACCTGCATACGAGGCTACGAAATAAGTACTCTAAAGAACCAACCATGCTAACACTTCACGAAACTTTTCCCGATGTGAACCCTAAGGACTTGGAGCATCCGTGCACTTTGGACATCACTGTAGGGACGTGAGATCCGGGACTGTCGGCCTAACAATGTTGTTTCATGCTACAATATACCCGTCCGTATCATCAGAAGCCAACAAACAATGACACCAAGGACAACATAGGGGAAATTACTTGTACTTACTAATTGAATTAAAGAAATTATAACTTAATGGAAATGAAAAGGGATGAAAAAACAACTGTCCGCAGCTGCGTCTTCGCATTACGCGTGCGATGCTCTCACCTTTGAGCTACCGCGGAGCCGTTTTCCCATACACTTTCTGGGGTATTTATGTTTTACAACTAGAAGTAACCCTTGGAGTATTAGCCAGCGCCACCATCACAAACCATAGGGCGGATGTGGAACGTCCTTTTTGCCGCAGGCGTCACGAGCACGTGTTCTTTTTTGGTGATGGCAACTGGTCAATAAACCCACATACGCTACCTGAAGGCATAAATGTTGCCGGATTCGAGCCCTCGTTATGTAATGACTTAAAAGAAAGGGAACCGAGGGGCCTGATTTTCATAATTTATTTTATAAAAAATCGGGCCCCTCGGTTGCCTACAGCCGTCCGTATAATTTAGAGCATTATATCGACCTACAGCAGCCTTCACGTATTGAGCTTTTATCATCCCCTATAATCACGGAAAAAATATGGTTCATCCCTCTTTCATAGGAACCGGTAGAACACGAAAGTGAAACGTGTCTTCACAGAAGCTGTCGCATGTTTGCTTCATGAACGCACGGTCCGCTGCACCGAACGGCGCATGATTTGCGGGTCGGCGACCGTGTTGCATTTCAACTTTGCTTCGCGCGCTGCGTCCTGTTGGCGAACGGAGTTGAAACGCACCAGCTGTCTCAACGCGCTGACTTGCCCGTGAGATATTCAAAAGGGTGTTCTTAGCCGCGTGTTGGTGCATGCAGCCGTGGCGTAGTGGTTTCGATGTCGGGGCACTAGTGGCCGTGGGCTCGAATCATGCCGTCGGACACTTTTAATGTTTATTTTATGATTTATTACGCAGTACTTCGTTGAAAATGACGAGCTTTCAAAGTCATGAAGCCGTTTAAGCTCAGTTAATTATTCTATGGCTACACCGCGTTGGACCCTCCGCTGTGCTGTCACTACCGAAGCACTCCCTGTCGGCACTCGTTAGCGTTACAATGCAGTGCTTTGCTTCACCACTCCTATGGCGGACGTTACATCCGTTGCCAGAAGACAGTCGTGTGAAACCCGGGATAAAACACTTTCGTGTTGAAAACAATGTTTTTTATGCAGCTTCTCGTAATAAGCAGTGGCAACATCCCCTATTAAAACGTTATATCGCGGCTTTGCATGAGAAAGCTCATAAGCCTGCTGATATCTCAGATCTGCTGCCTGATCCGACAGACTCCGCGAATGGTTTCGATGATCACGTGGCCCTAATTTCACTAGCGTTTATATATCTTTTTCTTTCTGGTGAGCAGGACTACTGCACCGCTTTTCTCTTCGCAGTGCAATGCGCGGACAGTCATCAGTAGTGGTACCATTGCGAAATATTTTCAGCCAAGCTTGTTTACTGTATAAGTTTTGTAAGACCAGGTGAGTCAGGTTTGTGCTATTTTCCGCTGCTCAAATTCTAACAAAGATACGAGCAGCCGAACTACGTGAATTGCATCTTTGTCTGTGTCATTCGTTCAGCTGACTGTGCACTCATCGATTTGACAGCATAAAGGTGTACAATTGGGATGCACTCTCTTCTTTGAAGTGTACGAGTCATCCTGGTAATTTGGTAAAAAACTGCTTGTGCAGTGGTCTGGAACGCCGACGCACCAAGGAAAGCACGACATAGTCTTGTGTCATGTTGGTGTCCGTGCATCATTGTTTCTTAACCTTTGCAAAAGAAGTGATTAACAATTGAAAAAAAGCTTTAGCTCGGGCCTCATTTTAAATACATTGCAACGCACAATTTTTTCTCTCTTTTATTTCTGCAAACATTTTTGAAACAATCTTGAATATTGCAAAATTTAAGAAAATCAACTATCTAGTTTACAAGTCTGCAACTCATCAAATAAAAAATTACAATGCTATTAAGTGCGCATAGAATGAGACTAAAGACGGAAACTTCATGTGATCTACAGGGCCCTCAAGTATACAACTAATTGGATGAAGAGTTTTTCAGAGCTCTCGTGAACGTTTTGAATATTTCACATAAGCTGGAAGCTTTTGGATGATATATCAAATTTCTATGTTTTGCAAGTAGTAAAGAATGCACTTCACATATCTGCGAAATCCGTTTGTGGCGCCGAGTTCCAGATTTATAAACGTCGTGCCTCCATTTTTCTAACATATCAATTTTAGGAAATTTTGGTAAAATGTACAAGAAATACATCAGCCTCATGTTTACAAGAGACAATAAAATGTTCTTTCTCTCTGAATTCAACGAATTTCATTCTAATCAATCCAGTAGTTGTTTCATAAAAGCAATTCTGAGTTTTACAAGTATTTGAATTGGCTGACTCGGAGTTGGCCCTGCCATAATATTACTCGCACTCACAGTTGTAACATAACGGTTATATAAAGCATCCATTTCGCCAACGCAAGTTTATCGCTCCAGTATTAAACACATCGACAATGTTGTGAATACGGTAAAAAAATATTTTTTCTTGTTTTCCGCTAAACGCAACGCAGATTTACAGCAATCCGGGTGTCTTGTATTACGATGAGCAACCGCACGACCATTCTTTGCGGTATTTTGTATGGCAAAACGGATATCCCAGTAAGAGGGTTCACTTGCGAAGCAGACCTTACGAGGCGCAGTGATAGAAAACGTCATTGTTACTTTGACACTTTGACAACACAACCATGGCATACACCGTTACACACAGAAGATTAAAAAAAACATGCATAAGAAGCACTGCCGCAGCCTGGCGAACCCATCTCGCTCAGCCAAGCGTCGCTACAGCCAGCCACACATAGGACCGAGGTGGCTTTGCCCCGCGACCCGAAGATAGACGGTGCCATTAGTCGAAAATAGCCGCGTTCTCGCGACAAAAATAAACGCTATAGAATTTGTTGTCGAATAACGACTGCTGTAACAAGATCTGCGATGGTTTTACACACAAAAGTAGGCTTCTTGGACAGCTGCGACCCTTCGCTTCTATTTATAACCCTTTGGATGTTTCAACATTATGTTCGCGCAAAGGCGAGGATTAAACCTAGTGTGCTTCCGAGGCGTCGCACAGCTGCACGGGTCTCCATGCACTGCAAAATGCGCAACCCATGGAAGTCATGTGCTTATGATGAATAGAAGCGGTCGTGCACAGCAGACATATGGGAGCAAATGGATATAGGAGAGACCGAAGACTATACTGCTCAAGTGCAGATTTTTTACGAAGTCTCCCTGACACTGCTAACCGTAGCGGCTGCTGCTAGTTTCTTGTCAAATATTTCATACTGTACAGCACTAATACATCGAATCTGCGTATATATAGCCCCATTTGTACTACCCCTACAAATCCACTGGTTGCCGGTCGTGTTTTCTACTGAATTAGGCGACGGAACAAGAGTTACCTAAATCCTAAATATCTTCGCTCAAATAAATATACAACGTCAAGCGCGTAGTTTCTTGCTTAAAGCAATGCTTTTTATACCTTCATTTTCTGAATCTGGTATGTGCAATTACCCCCCCCCTTTTTTTTTCCGAGCGAAACGGGCTAGTGACCATCCTGCGTGTTGCATGGGTATTGAGGTTTTTATGTTGCCTCAAAGGTCAGCCCCCCCCCGCACCCTTCTCTCCGGCTCGGCAGTTTTGTTTTGGGATTGAGGTACAAAATATATATCAACAAGAAGAGGGTGGTAATATACATATTTGCGGCGTACAATGTCAGTACGGTTGTTAAGTTACGGCTGTGGACCACCAGGAAGGCTGGTGCACAGCCATCACCGTTGGCAAACCAAAACTATAGTTGAACAAAAACACTGTAACGTACTGTGCGGTCACAACAAAAAACATCTCGAGCAATGTCGACGGAAACAACGCTTCGCCCTGGCGCTTGACCATCTTGGTGCGGGGTTGATGTCTTGTAACTATGCTGTAAATTGTTGCCGTGTAGAGACTGGAAAGGCAGCATAGGTCACTTCTTGGGGCGGGTAATGGAGAGGCTCCGCATGATACAGGTGACTGAAGACTGGACGAGATGCATCGGTTATACTCCGTGCGTCAAGTTTTACAGTAGCAGCAGAACAACAGATTAGGGTACAGTGGGTCATTGAAAAATTATGATGGAGGATGAAGTCATTCGCATATCGGGTGGCGACACTGAACAAAACAGAAGGTTCCTAAGAGCTGCCCCCGTCAATTTCCTGAAGGTAACGGTGGGGAATTGGAAGGAACAGGAAACAGCAGGACAGCGACGAACATGTCTTGTGCTGGTAAGAGACCCGCCGTGGTTGCTCAGTGGCTATGGTGTTGGGCTGCTGAGCACGATCGAGGTAGCAGGATCGAATCCCGGACACGGCGGCCCCCATTTCGATGGGGGCGAAGTGCGAAAACACCCGTGTACTTAGATTTAGGCGTACGTTAAAGAACCCCAGGTGGTCCAAATTCCCGGAGTCCCCCACTACGGCGTGCCTCGTAATCAAATCGGGGTTTTGGCACGTAAAACCCCATAATTTAATTTAATTTTTTTTGTGGTGGTATGGGTGAGCGGCTGTATGTCCGGTGGCCGTAGTGTTCACGGCAGGATTCTTGTCTTTTCTGTCGCGAATTTCTCTCTGAATAGGCACCAAACTTCCCCTCGCAATACCATTCAGAAGCAGCTTTCAACTAATCGCAGGCGTAGGATGCTGTAATTCCTTCATGGACTCATCTCTGTTCATAAGCCCAGATAAGAGACACGCTTCTCCCTCACTGCACAAAACAGACACATTCTGACCCAACTCCACCACTTCGTTCCAACCCAACCCGAAACCGGCACCCAGCCGTTACCCCCAGAAAATCGAATTATCTGAATGTTACCCCATTCCAAAGCATATGCAGGCGGTCAACCATAAGAAAAGCGGGAACATAAAATGGCCGGCTACCATCGCGTTTTCACCAGATACTGAACCTCGGATACGTATTACGGACGCCAGCGCAACAAAAGCAGAGTCGGCTGTTGCAGTTATAAATAATGGCTTGCAACACTTGCATAAATCATGTTATCGCCTGCGCCATGTCACGTCCATTAAATATAAATGATGGGAGTTTACGTGCCAAAACCACGATCTGATTATTAGGCACGTTGTACTGACGGACTTCGAAATAATTTGGACCACCTGGGGTTCTTTGACGTGCACCTAAATCTAAGTACACGAGTGTTTCCGCATTTAGCCTCCATCGGAATGTGGCCGCCGTGGCCGGGATTTGATCCCGCGACCTAGTGCTTAGCAGCCCAACAGCATAGCCTCTAGGCAACTACGGTGGTTATTGCACAACTATCTGCGCGACCTGCACTTCAACCTCATAATATTTTCACCAACTGTATGGATGCGTGCCTAAAACATTATGCACCAGGCTTTCCCCACCTATGTTTCCACATAATTACGTGGGCCACATAATTCCCAGCCACACATAATTCCCATACCTAGACCCTCAACTCAAACACCAGCAAGGAACACTCATACGACAATCACCTGGCAGAACCCATTTCACAATGAATGTCGACGTTACTGTGATTGGCACGGTTGCAATGCATCGGCCCACCGTATTGCAACTGCCGAGACGCACCATGTATAAGACGTGTGTTCAGTCGGGATGCTCTCTCGCACTTCCTTCTGGAAGCGCGGCTCCATCAAGCGTCGCCAAGGCGAAGTCATCATGTGGTGCGTGTGTGAATACCTGACATAAATATTAATGACACGTGTTCGATTCCGCCCACCACCGGATAAATTTATATTATCTTTCGTTATTCAACATCAACACATAAGCAATGGCACATTACCTTTGACTCAAGTCGGCGTCAAAGATTTTCATTGGAGAGCGACATGTACCTTGTTACGCGTAGCTAGCGACCCTGATTGGCGTAAAAGACTATTGAAGGGCGGACATGCCCAGTGTCTCAGGTTGGCGTGAAACGGGCATTTCGAAAAGCGGTCTTGTGGCCGATACTGGCACATACGAAGAGCGGCATACATCCAGTGACCGTAGTTTCGAGTAAAAAATGTTCATTAAAGAGCGAGTCATGCCCATTGACACAAATTCCTCCCAGAGAGGTGCAGTCTACTGTGGCGTTCGGCACATACCTAGTTTCACATACCGATTCATCCAAGTGCAGGTGAACGAGTAGTAGTGGCAGGCACACAGTAACGCAGGTTGGCGTGAATCGGCTTACCTGATGAGCGGCCCATATGAAATGTCGCATACCCGTTGCCCAAGTTGGCCCGATGATTGATTTCAAACCCGGTTCTCTCATCACAGAGCGCGATGCTGTGACCACAAGACCATGTAAAACCAAGTGGTATTGTGACCTAAGTTGGCGGGACACGGCAGACTGACATGCCAATAGACAGGCTGCCGCTGGAAAGTGTGCGAAGTACGGTAATTTTGCTAATTAAATCAAATATCAAACATTTCTCTCTATTTTTCTTCTCTCTCTATAACGTGTCCACCGTCTCGCCTCGTCTCCGCTGCGGTGCCATGCAGCGCTACTCAGGTTGAGGGTGAGCTTGCGTTGTGCCGAACCTACAGCACTTCAGAACACGGCGGGAAGGCGAAAATTCTATCGCGGATAAGAACGTGCTGTCTGCATTGCTAGCAATGCGAGTAGGATAAACCATCGGTCATCTACGTGTGCGGTGAATTCAGAAAGTGTTCCAGTCCACGCTTCCATGAAAGCCGGCCTTCGGCAGTTCATTTGATAAGTAAAAAGTGTTATGCGTGACGACATTGGCACGCAAGGAGTTCATGTTTTTCGACACAGCACAGCCGTCTTTCTCTAAATCGCCTGGGCCAGATATCCCTGTTCTACTACTTGATGTGTATAAAATATAGAAATGGACGATACTTTGATTAGAAATCTCATTAGGTTTGTATATCAGAAACTCGCCTCTTCAATAGCACACATCAATAAGAGACCGCTATTTGTTGAGTTTGTTTTCCTTACTCCCCATCAGCGAAGGGCAGCAGCTGTGGTTATTCGAGCAGCTATATACTTTCTGAACCTCCGGATCCGACACAAGGCTTTAGACATGCCGAGACGTAATGAACTATCATATACAGTACCTCCTCGTCATAACCATTGTCACATTGTATCGAGGACTGACGCAGCCCAACACCTAAGCAAGCTAGCGCACTGTATGACATTGGAGAAGTGGCATACAACTGAATTCACCCAACATCGGTTGCATTCTCTCGACCCATCTATGCAGCTGCGGCTGTTGCCTGGATTTCCGCGAAATGAGGAAACAATGCTGTGCCGCTTACGCTTGGGTGTTGCATTCACCAATGCTTACACGTGTTTGATTGGAATGGCTGATAGCGCCGAGTGTAATGCCTGCGGTGTCGATGAGACTATAGAACACCTACTATGCTAGAGCCCATCTTTTCAAAAAGAAAGGCATGACCTCTGCTTCGTTCTCAATAGGCTAGATAGAAGCCCGCTCACCTTGAGCAAGATGTTGGGAGCATGGCCATGAATATCAAAGCTGAAAAAGGCCACAAAAGCGCTGCTGCGATTTTTGAAAACTACAGGACTGAGTGACCGTCTATGGATCCGGACTGATTGATCATCAGTGATAGAACAGAGATCTGTTGCTACGTCGGCGATATCAACAGCGGGCTTTTTATTCTTCTCTTAATCTCTCTCTCCCCTTTTCTCTTCCCCCAGTGTACGGTAGCCAGCCGGGCTCAGTCCTGGTTAACCTCCCTGCCTTTCATTAAATCATTTTCTCTCTCTCTCTCTCTCTTTACCCCATCTATCTTCCCTAGTTCAGTGTAGCATATAAATGCAAGCTGTAGATGAGGCCAATATCTATAATTTTCTATAAATAAATTCTCTTCTCTCCCGCTCATTAAGTTTACCACTGCTGTTTCTCCTGATGATGCCTGTCTTCATCAAGGGCCTGTGACGTTGCCTTCCAGCCGAGCTTAACGAACCGCAATGCAACCTCAGGACTTGATCTAGTAAACCTGGGGAAACTGAATTGCCTACAAGGCAGCTGTTTATCAAGAAGCAAAGACCAGTCATTTCGTTGCTTGATCAGATTATTGTGAATTAGTGCTCTAAAATGCCTGCTGACAGCTCACGGCTCCTACAACCACTGGCTATTGATGTGCAGTATTTCCGCCCATACGTAAGCTCAAGACAAGAACAATATTATTCGGTAATTGTTGTTTTCTCTCGGCAGTATGCATGTGCTTCTGGCGTCTGCAACTCGGTCCTTGGAGGAATGACTGGTTTCACTTGAATCCGATCACGCATCATTGTGAACCCGGAGGAGAGCAGTTCAACTGCAATGGTTTCCCAAACTTCAACGAGTGCAACAAAAGGTGTGAATTTTCCAAGACTTCGACTAAGCGGGCAAAATTGATGTAATAAATGGTTACGTCTTCTCAAGAACTGCGCCTTTAAATGAAAGTAAAGGTAATGATCAAGACGTTTCCCCGTCATCACTGTTTACGCTGCACGCTTCAGAGTTTCACAAAACTTCACGTCTGAGCAATCTCAGGAGAAGGTGAGCAATATTTCTAGGTACAACCATTTGGGATGATGGTTGCTCTATTTTAATGTTGCTGCTATGCATATTCTCGTTGCGTGATATTAGCAGTAAAAAAACAGCAACGGACTAAGACTTATATTTCAAATTTCGCTCCAGCTTCAGAAGAAAGCTTACAGTAGGCGCCAGGGTTACCAACGGCAATGAGCTATTCATTTCAACTAAATAAATAAAGCATACTTATACAGAAGAAGGAAGAAGTCACAGTGGCCTAAAGTCTGTCCACGTACGTAGTACGAATTCTACATTATGCATGATCTGATACAGAAAGGATGTTGCATACATCACAAAGAACAAAAAGCAAGAACTTAGCTAACCCACATGATTATTTCTGTACTATTACAAAATTTTCATCACCTTCCGAATACCATACCAGAGATTTTTTTTCAAATATGACCGCACTCTTACCCCTAAACAAAGTGCCCTATAACCACTAGGATCTTGTCCTGTTCTTTGATGGGGCTCAAAGCTTGTATTTGAGGAAGAAGCAGGCGACGAAAGCAAACCAATAAGGTGCCAGTCTTGACTATGGGAGAAGACTGTTGTCGAAGTGAGTTGAGAGCCAAAAGAATGGCTGAGGCCTATAGACCTGCAGTCCAGTATTTGCGGTATATAGACAGATAGCATGTCGTGATGTCTTTTTTTCGCAATCGATAATTCCGTTCACTGGCACTAGGTTGTGAATGGCAGCTTTGTACTGTGTAATTGGTAAAGGAGTGCGAAACAAACAAACGAGTACAATTAAAATGTAGAACACAGAAGGCACCTCCTGTTTTTCATACATAGTCTTATGCCTTTCGAGCTGGGTTATCATTCATCATGTTGAGCCGGCCAGCACTACAGTTTGCATTGCTTGCTGTGTAAGCAGGTTTCCGAGGGGCTTGAGTTGCCGCGCGGTTGGAGGAAAACAGCGCTGTTGTGGGCAAGGTTTTTATTTGCGTAGCCCCATCACGAGAACGAAGCTAAGGATGAAGAGAAATGATGTGTCCTACGCCCATTGACATAATCTTAACAAGAGGTCAGTTGCTAGGTTGTTCCCAGACAAAACATAGCACACGCTTCGGTCATTTTACAAGTCAAAAGAAAGAAGACGTTAGCAATTGTAGACCAATTTATGTTTGATCACCTTTTTTCTAAGGTTGGAAAAAGGTTACACATAAACTATTTCTCAGTTATTTAACAGCCGAGATGTTTAAGACGACCGTCAGTCCATAAGGCGTGAGCATAAAATTTGGGCCGATCCTGGCGGTAGTTCACAAAGGGTCCAAGCGCTATGGCACATACCCCTGTGAACTAGCGAAGGTATTTAAGCTCGATGATGGTCCGTCGAGTGTACGGCGCAAGACCCCCGATAGCCAATCAATAGCTAATCGATAATCGATCAAGAATCAATTTATTCCGGAAAATGCTGGGACGACTTGGTTGGGCTTAGCCTAGACCAAATACGTGGCCCGTACCTTGCGATAGCCAATCGATACCCAAACAATCACTAATTGATAATCGATCAATTATCAATAAATTCTGAAAAATGCTGGGGATGACTTGGTAGTGCTTAGCCTAGCCCAAATACCTGGCCGATCATCTCCGCTGTTTGTTTAGCCTTGCGTCACTAGTGCAAGCTGCGCTAATTTTTTCCAGTAAGACTTACGTGTTCGCAAATTTCTACTCAGCGTCGAGCAAGATTTGAAATTTAACCAATTGATGACAAAATAAAAATAAGTGAAATCAAAATATTTTGATAATTTTTTAAATAAGAATAAATAGAGTATCTCATTGTATAGTAGTGCGGTACGTATCCTCTCCCTAAATGTGGCTCAAGCATGTAGAAATGTTTCTCAGTAAAAAAAACTACTTTTTGATCCAGGTTGAACAACCAGTGCTCTTAGTCCTACTGCCAAGCGTTTAGTAGAATCATGGATGTACATCCTCGTGTCATCGCGTTCCCTGTTAAACTTTTACATATTGACACGTCAATTCAGTACATTTCCGTGTGTTGTGCAGTTGTAGTTTGTTTGCGCTTTATTTTGCGCGCCGTGAAGGATTCGGGCGAGAGAGACAAAGACGACGAAGAAGACGTTCTGCTCGATCGGAGCTGTTCTGCTGTGTGACCGGTTGTTGCTTGTGTTGTTATTACCGTGACAAATTGGTGGAAGTGCTGGGTATCATCCTATGCCTAATTGACCTCCCGACGATTCAAGTCCCAACCACCATTCCCGCGATTCCGGAGGAAAACCGGGCACTTCGCCACAGCCGCCGCTTGCAGGGACTACCTCCTGAATACGGCCCATTGAGCCCAGTAAGAATGTCAACCACAGGGGCAAGTACGAGTCAGACGCAAGAGAGCAACACAGTCCAATCCACTTCTACCCCGAGTGTCGTCTATCCAGCGCACGTTCCGAAGTCATTTCATGGTGACGTGTTCGAGGACGTGGAGGATTGGCTTGAGCACTTCGATCGAGTCGCCGCAGTCAATGAATGGGACGACTCTAAGAAACTGCGCTACGTTTACTTTGCCCTTGAAGACTACGCTCGCACATGGTTCGAGAATCATGAGGGCTCCATCACTAGCTGGCAAGATTTCCGACGACAGCTTCGCGAGACGTACAGCAGCCCCGAAAGGAAAGAAAAGGCCGAACAGGCTCTGCAGAGTCGGTTTCAGAAGCCAAATGAAAGCGTGGCCATGTTTGTCGAGGACATGTCCCGCTTGTTCCGACGTGCTGATCCAGGTATGGCCGAGACAAAGAAAGTTCGCCTCTTAATGCGAGGGGTGAAAGAACAACTCTTCGCTGGGCTCATGCGCAACCCTCCAGCTACCGTCGCCGAGTTCATGACTGAAGCGACGACAATGGAGCGAGCGCTGCAGCAACGATCCCAACAGTACGATCGCCAAAGCACCGTCGCCGCCGTGTCATGTTTCACCTGCGGACATGATTTAGCAGCACTCCGAGAGCTTGTGCGAAGCGTTGTGCGCGAAGAGCTTGAGGAAGTTCGCAAAACTGCTTGTCAGCCGACTGTTACTGCGCTTGGTGACATCATTCGTGACGAAATCAGGACCGTGACCCAACCATTGGCACCAACGCGAGCGGAAGCTCCAGTCCTGACATATGCCGAAGCCTTACGGGGCCCTCAACCATCTACGGTACGACGTTTGCCTTCCCCTGTTTCAGCTCTGCCGCCACGTCAATTTCCCGCTAGAAATGTAAACTCGTATGAGTACGTAGGCCCGCGAGATATCACACGGAAATCAAACGTGTGGCGCACCTCGGATAATCGGCCACTTTGCTACCACTGCGGCGAAGCGGACCATCTGTATCGTCAGTGCCCTTATCGGAGGATGGGCCTTCAGGGATTTCACCCTAACGCGCGTCGACCAAGTAATGGTGAGCGCCCACGCGAGATTGAGCAATTCCTGGCCTCTCAACAGTCATGTTCTCCCGCACAAAGACGCCAATCACGTTCACCATCTCCTCGGCGCATCATCTCGCCTAGCCGTTACTCTACGTTTTCTGATGTTCGCAACAGGTCCCCAAGTCCACGCCCACGCCAGGAAAACTGAGGACAGCGACCTCCGGGGGTGGGGCCGCTGCTGATCGTCCTGACAAACACCCTCCGACACAAAAAGTTCACGACGACGATTTATCTGGCACGCCATGTTCTGATAACGACGCAGTACTTTCCGCCGATATTACAGTAACCGTCGACAATTAGCAGGTCACCGCCCTCGTTGATACCGGCGCCGACTACTCCGTTATGAGTGGTGAATTGGTGGCTACTCTCCGAAAGGTGACCACACCATGGAATGGTCCCCAACTCCGTACTGCGGGTGGTCATCTCGTGACGCCGGTTGGAAGGTGCACTGCCCGAGTGCATATCTGCGACTCTGCCTTCATTGGATCCTTCGTCATTCTGCGGGAATGCTCCAGGCAGCTCATCTTAGGAATGGACTTTCTTAGAGAATATGGGGCCATTATAAATCTTCGAGAGCTGTTGGTAACATTTTCTCGTAACGCAATCTCGCACGAATGCAAAGTGCACAAGATAGCTTTGCGTGTCTCTGATGATTCCGTGACCATACCACCTCGTTCCAGTGTACTGGTTACCGTAGTGAGCGACAAGGACCGAAATGCCCTTGGAGTTGTTGAAACCAATGTGTCCATCCTCTTCTCTCGTCAAGTATGCGTCGCCCGCGGCCTCCTCGAACTGACCAAACAACCTGCTGAAATCCTAATCACGAACTTCAGTCGCGAATACCAGCACTTCACGAGGCACGCTGTTGTCGCTTACTTCGAAGAAATCGGCGACGCGAGAACCAGCCTATCACTCGCAGAACTTTCCTCCGCCCAACACGATGAGAACCAGTTTACTATTCAACTCGATGTGAATTCTAAACTATTGGCTCAACAACAAGATAGTCTTCGCTCTCTTTTGCTTTCCTTTAGCGACTGTTTTGCCACGACGTCAAAAATCAAGCAGACACCCGTTGCGAGGCACAGAATTATAACCGAACCCGCCGAAAGAACCATCCGACAGCATGCCTACCGTGTGTCTCGAAGAGAACAAGACGCCATTCGTGAACAAGTCAAGCAAATGCTTGCTGACGACATCATTCAGCCATCTACAAGTCCATGGGCGTCACCAGTGGTGCTAGTTAAAAAGAAAGACGGCACACTGCGTTTCTGCGTTGATTATCGCAAACTCAACAACGTTACAAAGAAAGACGTCTATCCGCTACCTCGCATCGACGACTCACTGGACCGACTTCGACACTCCAGATATTTTTCATCCATGGATCTGCGTAGTGGTTATTGGCAAATAGAGGTCGATGACCGTGACCGGGAAAAGACCTGCATTTATTACTCCTGACGGACTCTTTGAATTCAAGGTTCTTCCTTTTGGTCTGTGCTCTGCTCCTGCGACTTTTCAAAGAATGATGGACACTGTTTTATCCGGTCTTAAGTGGCAAACGTGTCTTGTTTATTTGGACGACGTCGTCGTTTTTTCGGAGACTTTCGAGCAGCATCTCCAGCGTCTTCGTGCAGTGCTTGATGCGCTCCGAACTGCAGGCCTGTCACTCAAGCCCGAAAAATGCCACTTCGGTTACGAGGAGCTGAAATTCCTTGGTCATGTCATAAGCTGCGATGGAATTCGCCCGGATCCTGAAAAGACGCGAGCTGTTGCAGCCTTCCCAACGCCTACGAACAAACGCGAGGTTCGCCGTTTTTTGGGACTTTGCGCGTATTACCGTCGCTTCGTACCAAATTTTTCGAAAATAGCTGAGCCCTTGCATTACCTCACAAGAGACAATGTCGCTTTCGTTTGGAACCCCGAGCAACATCGCGCTTTTTGTGACCTACAACAACGACTTCAAACTCCTCCAATCCTCGGTCACTTCGACGAAGACGCCGACACTGAAGTACACACAGACGCGAGCAATGTCGGTCTCGGCGCCGTCCTTGTGCAGCGGCAAGAAGGTATAGAAAGAGTGATCGCCTACGCTAGTCGTGCCTTGTCATCGGCCGAATCCAACTACTCGACTACAGAAAAAGAATGTCTAGCTGTTGTGTGGGCGATATCCAAGTTCCGACCATATTTGTACGGAAGACCTTTCAAAGTAGTCAGTGACCACCATTCGTTGTGTTGGCTTGCCGGTCTCAAAGACCCCTCAGGCCGCCTTGCTCGATGGAGTCTTCGCCTTCAGGAGTTCGACGTTACGGTTGTCTATAAGTCGGGACGCAAGCACACAGATGCCGACTGTCTGTCCCGCGCTCCTGTAGAAACGACTTCGCCTGAGCTAACTGAAGACGACATTTTCCTCTGCGCCGTCACAGCGTCTGACTTGGCTCAGCAACAGCGTGATGACCTGGAGCTTCGCCCGCTCATCGACTACCTTGAGGGCCAACTTACACAGCCACCACGTCCATTCCGACGCATAATTTCGTCGTTCTTTCTCCGCAACAACGTCTTATACAAGCAAAGCTTTGACTCCAGCTCTCAAGCCGATCTTCTGGTGGTACCATCTGCGATGCGAGAAGAGATCCTGCATGCTTGTCACGACGAACCGTCCTCTGGCCATTTGGGGTTCACGCGTACTCTCGGGCGTATCCGCCACAAGTACTACTGGCCTAAACTGTCCCGTACCGTTAAGCAATACGTGAAGACTTGCCGAGACTGCCAGCGGCGCAAGACGCCGCCTATAAAACCAGCTGGCTTGTTACAACCTGTCGAACCACCTCGGGCACCCTTTCAACAAGTCGGAATGGACTTGCTTGGACCATTTCCTAAATCTTCGGCTGGCAACCGATGGATAATAGTTGCGACAGATTATCTCACTCGTTACTGTGAAACAAGACCACTTCAACGAGCTACTGCTAACGACGTCGCCAATTTCTTCATGCATGATATCGTCCTCCGCCATGGCGCACCAGCAGTGGTTATTACCGACAGAGGGACCGCTTTCACAGCCCAACTGCTGGATGAAGTGATGACCCTCAGCGGCACTGTTCATCGTCGGGCAACAGCTTATCATCCACAGACGAACGGCCTAACCGAACGGCTCAACAAGACCATCGCTGACATGCTCTCAATGTATGTCGACGTGGATCATAAGAACTGGGACAGCGTCCTTCCTTTCGTAACCTTCGCCTATAACACCGCCGTTCAAGAAACCACAGGATTTACCCCTTTCCGCTTGCTTCACGGCCGCGAGGTTACCACAATGTTAGACGTAATGCTCCTGCCCGACGCCTTCGCATCTACCACAGTGAATGCTGCCCAATATGCTCAGTGTGCCGAGGAAGCTCGTCAGCTCGCTCGCCTGCGCATTCGCTCTCAGCAACACTACGATGCTCACAGGTACAACCTCCGACACAGAGAAGTTACCTACCACCCCGGAGATAAAGTATGGATCTGGAGTCCCGCCCGCCAGCGCGGGAGGTCGGAGAAACTTCTCCGGCGTTATTTCGGGCCTTACCGGGTTCTTCAACGCCTCAACGACGTCAACTACACAGTTGTTCCAGAGAGCACCACGCGAAGCTCCCGCCGTACACCACAACCGGACATCGTCCATGTGGCTAGGATGAAGCCATATTACGCACGCTGACCACCTACCTTCCCTACTTCGAAGGCATCGAGACGATGCTTTTCCAGGGGGGGAATAATGACACGTCAATTCAGTACATTTCCGTGTGTTGTGCAGTTGTAGTTTGTTTGCGCTTTATTTTGCGCGCCGTGAAGGATTCGGGCGAGAGAGACAAAGACGACGAAGAAGACGTTCTGCTCGATCGGAGCTGTTCTGCTGTGTGACCGGTTGTTGCTTGTGTTGTTATTACCGTGACAATATGCATATTTTCCTAGTCTTACTATTCCAATGAATATATTATCTTGTTTTATTATACTCCTCCATATATTTATGGGTTCCTGTGGATGTTTTTCATAAGCTAGCTGGTCCGAAACCACATTCTCTACAATATTTTCTGCATATCATCCAATTGCATTTCTGTGATATGTCTTTCGTCTAGTTTCCTATTTAGTTGAAATGATATGCTTATATTGGGCTATTCATACCATTGTTTCTTACAATTCTCTTGGTTAGCCGCTGACTGACCAATGCATTACCCGTATGTTCACTTTGGTCAGGAGGTGTGCTTTGCTTGCGTCTTTTTGTCGCATCTCGAGGCCTTGCTCTGAGCAGGTGTGAATAAATTGAAAATTGTCAAACACTTCACAGTGACTACGGCCGCCATTGTCATCATCGTAACTGGAAATACGCAAGGAAGGACACAGCAAATTCAAATGCAATCTTACCAACCTGCATTGTAATTGCAGCTTACTCATCTTCCCCGTGTCGACGCATTGCGCACTCCTCAAAAAAGATCGCAGCATTTACTACTTTTTCACTACCTTGGTATAACTACAGTTGGCAACGGTCGAGTTAGTAACATTACTGACTAAACAAGGTCATTGCTGTTACTAATTGTTATCATCTACCAATGTATGTAATATAGTCTCGAGCCTGTAATACATACATTGTAACCGCGCTGGCATGTTTCAGAGCATTGCAATAGTAGGGAAGCTTACACCGCTCCTTAATATTTTTGTAGGTCTGCATACTTTTTGCGGGCACAAGAGGAGTCTAAAATGTCCGCTATTCGGAGCTGCGCCATTTTCTTGGAACTTGAAGGAGCGTTGGTACTGCCCTGCACTCAACGAAAGCACGTTCAGTCTACCTCTGGGCCACCGGCTTGAACCAGACTCTCTCGGCGCTTGCTGCTGTTTATTCATGTGCTTATTATTTGTACATGTGTGTGAATGTCTAGTGATTATGGATAGCTAATTTCATACATCACCAATCTCTAATGAAGGAGCATACTGTATGCGTGTATCAGACACTTTCAGTCATTAAAGAATGTGTCTCGCTCTTTAAGTGTGTTTAAAAAACAATTCGTTGCCTCAAAGTACAGCCGTTACCTTGTATTCACACGGAAGTTGGCTACCTGCTCGTGTGCCGAGCGATGACATAGTCGCTGGAACTCCAGGCCTGCGCCAGGGTCTCTGCTGGTGTCATCAGGATTTAAAAGTTCAGTGTCGTTCCATGAAGCACGTTCACCGACAGCGGAATCTCCGATTGAGCTGATGCCGATACGGCGTGGTTCTTGGGCACGCCTTCATCGCCGGGTACTGGTGTATGACCCAAATAGTCTTTGACGCACCTCTCCTGGGCTTTCTGGAGGCCTCCTTCGCACGGCCCGGTAGCGTACTCGCTCGTATACCCATAGCCTTAATTACCGTTAATTATCTGTGCTGCTTTCCTCTTCTTTTCCTCTTCCAGTGGCATAATGGCAAGCTCGGCTGCTGATACAAGTGATGAACATGATCAAGCAGTGAAGACGAATGAACGATGATAACGGGCTCTAAATAACCAGAGCACAGGTTGATTCGTTCATTTATTTTAACTGTACTGCGTGAGAAAACAGATACACAAAAGCGCAGTAAGAAATGCGAGAGAAAAGACGGCTCTTAATTGCTATCAGCAGTGACAAAACCAGCCTGCTCTAGTAAATTAGAAAACAAAAGATGGAAAAGAAGTGAATGAAGCGATAACCACGCGTATTTTGTTTTCTGTTTTCATAAGCTAAGAAGCCATCTGATCAAGCTTTTAACTTTGATCGGGCCATGTACTGTGGCCCTTTAAATATTCATCTGGTTCAAAGTTCCATCAACTAATAGAGAGAGCATTGTAGCTATCCTAGTATCGCACAGACCGAGTCCCAACTACCACGCCTGCATTCCAGCTGGCGACACCAACAACATTAGCTTGTTCAGCTGATATTGTAGCCTTTTGCCAGGCCAGGAGCACCTCCGAGGCCTTGAAAGCGGACCTGCTTTATGTTATCAAGACTGGCTTGGAGCGGGAACGTTGCAATTAGCTAAATGAAGAAACAGAGCCGGCAAAGAATATGAAGGTCAGTTTGCATGAAGGCGCGAGTTCTGGTGGCATCGCTGCCGTAACACTGCAGCAAGAAATTGAGTCGGAGGATAATAACGGGATGTAACACCGATGAGTGCCAGCGATGACGTCCAAGATAACAAGAGATTGGAATACAGCAATTGAATTAATTGAATTGAATTAAAGCGAGCCAAAGTGGGCCTGTTTATTGCTAAGATAAAGAAAAACGAGCTGCACAGCAATGTTCTGGATTACGCATACCTGTGGTACACACATCCTATGTTTGACGTAATAGTTCAGCGGAAGCGCACTAGGGGGAGAGAAGTAATTAAGGGGAAAATGAGACACCCACCCAATCGTAGCAATTGCTACAAAGGAAACCCATACGGGTTCCGCGAAAGAAAAGCCTCGCATTTGAAGAAAAATTCGTCCTGGTCCGGGACTTGAACGCGGGACCACCGCATTTCCGGGGCAGCCACTCTACCATGTGAGCTAACCAGGCAGCTAACAGATGACAGGGCGAAGTCGAATTTGTCAACTCGAAGCAAAGGCAAGTGTTTGACGTAATAGTTCAGCCGAAGCCCGCTAGGTGGAGAGAAGTAATTAAAGGGAAAATGAGACATACACCCAGCTTCGAGTTGTTCACAAATTCGACTTCGCCCTGCCATCTGCTAGCCACCTGGTTAGCTCAGATGGCGGCTGCCCCGGAAAGGCGGTGGTCCCGGGTTCGAGTCCCGGACCAGGACGAATTTTTCTTCAACTGCGAAGCTTTTCTTTCGTGGAACCCGTATGGGTTTCCTTTGTAGCAATTGCTACGATTGGGTGGATGTCTCATTTTCCCTTTAAAACATCCTATGTATTTGCGATAAACATGTTCATGGTGAGGACAGGCTGAAAAATACCAAAATGGTAATATAAAGGATGGAACAATGATACCGGATGACTAAAACGTTTATTGGAAATGTAAGTTCATACGATAAACGCGGTGTGAAACACTTGGAGTCGTTTTATACAGTGTAGCCACCAAAGATGCTTCACAAAACGCCGATTTACCATGGTGTAGGATCCGCATAATTTCATATGTTATTTTATTTCGTTATTTTGTTGCATATAGTTTCGACGGCACCAGTGGCGTGCTTATTTATTAGTGGGGTGGTTCAAACAATTATCAGCAACAGGTCCATATACAAAACTATATGTATCCTAGTAGATATTAAACTTCTAGCGATATTGTTTTTTCGCTTGCACCTATTGTGTCCACGTTCCTGCCATCGAAATGCGCAGTTTTGTTAAATATAATCACGTTCCATATGAGAATATTATGCATTTTATATTGGGCTTCTGTGGAGATGGTCACACGCACGTTGCCGTGCGTTGAAAAATGCTACTCACAGGACTGTGGGCACGACAGCGTTGATGACGCAATCACGCGTAACCTGGAGCAAGCGCGTCTGCCTCCTTCGCGCACTTCGTGCCATGAAGCAGTGCAACAACCCATCCGCCACGCCACTCTCAGCCACGACCACCAGAGAACATTCGTCGACCACATCGTCTCCACGCCAGCTCCGCCTGGGCCGTATAATCAATACGCAGAAGTGCCAACTATGTGCATAGACTCAAAATAAATATTTGTGCCTAAATGCACATATGTCCCAACTATGCATATAAGAAGTCTTGTCAGAACAACATTTTTCGTACCTACTCTTTTTCCTTGTATTTAAATTCCCGCGCTCTTCCGGCTGTTTTTAATTTTCGTGTACCTCGCTCATGCTCCTGGAAAGAGAGATTGTAGAGGCAGTGGCCATGCGACGCTTTAAGGATGGTGATTGTGTTAGTTTGCCCGTCAGCTGCTGTTACTCAGAAAGAACTTTCTGTTTCTTTCCACGTGATACACACGTGTTAGGTGCCTCAGTGGTCTTTCAGCTTGTATCTTAGTATTTGTATAGCACCCCTGTTGAAGGTCGCTCTTTGTTTTGTATTGTTTTTTTTTTCGTTGCTTTTCGGGTGCAGAAGTGTGTCTTATCTACATAAACTCAGCGTTCGTTTCAATAAATCAACAGTTGTCGGTACCGCTTCGTGTTGTCTCTTTCTTCGTATCGTGTGTTTTTTGCGGTAGCTTTCCAAGTAATGAATCACCAACTGGCCTACACCCACACTTTTTTTTTACATTCCTTCCTAGCCCTCCCATCAGCTTCGTGCTCAGTGCGAGTTAGTCGCAGCGCCACTAACACCTGCTCGAGGCAGAACTTGAGGCATGTTCACAGAAACAAGCGAGCTACGGAACAGTGCAGCCGCAACCCTGGAACCGTCTCTTTTATTTCGCCTCGGAGTCCATGCCCCGCCACAGAACCCCTGAATAAAGGGAG